>NW_026532812.1:0-8726 GCF_026283585.1 Hylaeus volcanicus | reverse complement strand
TTAACTGGATCCAAGTGGGGGTATGGCTACCGAGCCCGCACCCTGCTGTACAAATCCATCTTTCTCCCCATAATATCCTACGGTGCGATTGGTTGGGCTCACAAGCTCAACCAAGAGCGAATTACTACTCTGCTGAGTGCGCAGCGTGTCGCTCTTCTCAGAGTGACGGCTGCGTACCGAACTACATCTACACACGCACTCTGCGTACTTGCCAACCAAATCCCAATAGACCTCTTTCTTGCAGAGAAACGTCATCGTTTCCTTGTAAGAAAGTTGATCCCCTTTTCCCACAGAGGTATCCACTTCGACCCAGCCCTACACGCGGACCCAGACGCCCTCAAAAGAGCCACCCTCGAGGCTCTAAGTGAAGAAACCCGACAGTCTTGGCAGAACAGATGGAGCTCATCGACGAAAGGAAGAGCGACGTTTCAGTTCTTTCCCAGTGTAGTCGACAGAGACCAGTGCCACATCCCTATCACCCACTACACGTCCCAGTTTCTCACCGGACACGGGAATTTCCGAGAGAAGCTACACCATTTCGGTCTAGCGGAATCTCCGGAATGTCCCTGCGGTGAAGGTACAGAATCCGCGACACACATTCTTCTCAACTGTACTCTTTACGATATGGAGAGGGCACCCCTCCAAACAGCCGTTGCCAGAATGGGTCTGGAATGGCCCCCTCCCTTGACAATCTTCGTCACAAAAGAACTCTGTTCGCAGTTTTCTATATTCGCCCGAACAGTACTCCAAAGTAAAGAGATACAGCCAGTCAACTCTGACTGATCTTCACACATCTTGCACAGACCCTCCCTCAAAGACGCGCTCCATTGTACAACGCCGGGCCCCACTAACGTATACGTTGCATGTAATTTCAGCATCTTGCATGATGTAGATTAAGTGGTTCTGCAGAACCAATAGGGTGGCATCTGCTGTCGCCACGGTCGTGTCATGGTCTACGGACCAAGAGACGGGCGTGACGTGTGCAGCTGTCTCCCGAAAATGGTCCACCCGAGTCCATAAATCGGTACCTCGGGTTTGGGGAGCCCGACGGCTGACGATCGGCTAATAGGCTTCCGTCAGCTGTCCCCCAACATCGGTGTTGGCTTCGAGGTGGCAGTGGTGTCTGGCCCGGACTATTAAGGGTAAAAATCGGTTAGCTAAAAGACCGTACTCCACCAGTAGTTGTGTTCAATCTGCAAATTGAGCATCGGACTGGTACTCGATCTTGGTCGGGGTGCGTTGATCGTGCATCAAAACGATCCCTGTCCCCGCGTTCTGAACGCCTTTAGGAACAAGGGGGAGGCGTGTTGGCCAATAGGCTAAGGTAACGTCTTAAGGAACCCACCGTAGATACCTGTCCCTATCTACTGGCGGGAGTAACTATGACTCTCTTAAGGCTTGGAGAGAGGAACATACTAAAAGTTCAGATCACGTACAAAATAAAGACAACAATCACAAAACAAAAATTGAAGGGACATAACTATATGAGGCGACACTATAGTGAGAAACAACCACTACTTTCATGTAATACGGTGCCAGCTATAACGGCTGGCACCAAACCAATAGAAAATTAAGCGTGCCAAAAGTTACCAATACGCCGCTGGGACTTATTGTGTAAAAGCAATACGCCGCTGGAACTTATAAAAGTTCCAAGCATCTTCTCTCGCTCGTTCATCTCTCTGACCTAGGGGAGCGTGGTTACTACTTCTGGGTTCAATGATGCGTCAAATAGACCTCTAGATAGGTCCTTTAGCCTCTCTCGATCCTGCTACGTCTCTACCTCCCCGTGGTCCTCGCCGGAAACTTGCTGGAGAACCTTCTGGGCTCCTCAAGGCTAAACCGAGGCGTAACATGTCATAACGGAAACCTTCTGTTGGTCGCTTCAACGACCCAATCACAATTTCATCTTGTTGGTTTTTTGCGATTGGTACGAGGCGGCAGAAGGAGCGGGGATCTTGCCTTAGCTGGCCGAATTGCGAGGATGGTAGCTCTATAAATTACCCCCAAATCCTAAGCTATGGTGCGTGGCGATGGGATGCATGGTTGGGTGGGAGGTCCCAATCCCAAGCGACCGACCTGGGGAACCAGCCGAAACCCCAGTGTATCTAGGCTTGCCCGGGTAGTGGTGGCTCTGGTCGGGTTGACATCTTTTCCACCGTCCTCGTGGGAACACTGATGGAATTTCTTAAATCTAAAAACACAAAAACATCAACAACAACAACAACCAACAAAAAAGTGACAAACAGCAAAACAAATGCGACTACAACCAAGTCAGAGAAGACACAAATAAAAGAAGAATTGCGGAGCAATTCGACCCTTTCGACCTCGAGTTGCTCATCCTCTTCTTCTTGTGGTTCAAGCGACGAAGAAAGCAGAATGAGCACTCAAGAGGTGACGCATTCCGAGCGAATCTGCTCAAGACCGGCTGGAAATGATACCACCAGCTGGAAAAGGAAAATAAAAGGTTCTGATAGTTCTGCGCTGTCAGATGATGCGGTTAAAAGAAAACCGATTACAAACGAGAAAGAGCAGAAAGTGGAACAAGAGTCGAAACCCCTCCCTGTGATGGACCGTATCAAGACCGAACGCAGAGAATTAGAGTCCTTTCTCCTCAATGAAGAGAACAATGTCTCCAAGGTCGCTATTAAAGCGATTATGGAAAAATGGGGAGTCATGGAGGGTACCCTGTATGACTTAATCATTGAAAATGAAAAATTAAAGGCAATCAGTCACATATAAACACCGATCGCCCAGACATCCTCATATGCCCAAGCTTTGGCTTCAGGGAAGAGGCCGATGGCGTCATCTGCTATACCTACTGCCATAGCGAGCAGTAGGAAAGAGACGCCAAAACCAAAACCGAAATCCGAGGTACTGCTTATCAAGCCCTGCAAAGAGACTGATAAGCGTACCAATGAAGAGATAAAAAACTGTCTGACCAAAGAGTGGAAGAACGTACGTTCTAAGCTCCGAATACGTAGCATGAGGCAAATGAGGAATAAAGGAGTAATCGTCGAGGTTGAGGGCAAAGACGATGTTGAGCTAATAAAGGGAACAACCCTCCAAAAGGCAGGCCTAAAAATAGAAGAGCCAAGAAAGCAGAACCCGTGTGTCATTATATATGACGTGGAAAAAGAACACACGGCAGAGGATCTCAAGCAGGATCTTGTGGCAAAAAATTTGTCACATCTAGAGGAGAACCAATCTAAGCAACTAGAAAAGGACATCACTTTCCGACATTGCTTTAAGTCCAAAGAGGAGAGGGTAAACTGGATCGTCGAGATCCCGCCAACGGACTACAGAAGCCTTCTCCAGAAAGGCAAAGTGTACATGATGTGGAGCACCTACAGACTGCGAGAGTTCCTCAATATAACGAGGTGCTTTAGGTGCCATGGCTACGGCCATATAGCAAAACAATGCACAATTCCAGATCAACTGTGCGAATTATGTGGTTCTAAAGACCACATGAAAGACAAATGTAAGAACAAAAAGACGCCGCAGTGCATAAATTGCATGCGCGCGAGGCGGGATAAGACCGACCACCTCGTAAAGGACAAAAGCTATCCAATTTACTTAAAACATGTGGAGCTCTCCAGATCTAAAGTATGCTGGGTCTAAAGATCGCTCAGATCAATGCGCAACGATCGGCGGCAGCTGCTGCTAACCTGCTGAACAAAGTTGTCACTGACAACATCGATACACTATGTATACATAAACCCTATCAGTATAAAAATAAAGTCAAAGGGTACTCGAGCAATGTGGCCATGCTACAACCCAACGCAGACCCCCCCTGGGTTGCCGCTGTAATAGCCAACAAAAATCTGGACATATTTCAAATAGACCTAGTGCAGTCTCAGCACATTTTAACTTTTCAAATTAAAAGCAGCCAAATAGAGATTTATATAATAAATGTCTATTGTCAGGCCTCACTTGACATAGAACCTTTCTTAAGAGACATATAGAGGATCTTACTCAAGATCCCAAATAAGAAAGTCATCATAACGATGGATAGCAACGCCCACTCAATTCTTTGGTTCTCTAGATTCACCGACGACCGGGGGAGAGCTGTGGAGGATTTCATCGGCGAAAACAACCTTCATGTTCTAAATGAGGCAAATCAAGCTCCTACCTTTTTCACAAGTAGGACCCAAACGAACATAGATATCACGCTCGTAACAAGCAACTTGTTAAACTTCGACATAAGCTGGAACGTCTCGACAGACTGCAATGCAAGCGACCATAATCTTATAACGATTATTCTAAATAACCCAAATGATGCACCAAGATTGCATTCCCTTGATAACGGATATAATATCCGAAAGGCAAATTGGGACACTTTTGAGTCACAAATAAGCAGTCACCTAAACGAGACCTTTTTACGGACAATTGATACCTTGTCCACAGAAAGAGCGGCTAAAAAGTTCACGAAGGTTGTTCAAGATATAAGCGACACCTCGATCCCTAAGACTAAAAATAGATTAAACAAAGTTCCCTGGTGGAACGAAGAATTAGCTGGCCTAAAAAGACTGGTAAGCAGCAGGAAGAGACAGCTTGCAAGAGCCCGGCGTATGCACTTACAAAATGATCTAGAGCATCTAATGGAACGCTACAGAACGGCACGCAACATGTACACAAAAAGAATAAGGCAGCAAAAGCTTAGCGCTTGGAAAAATTTTGTACATACTGAGGGAAATTCAAACCCGTGGGGAATTGTCTACAAGATCCTGAGAGACAAAATAAATGCTAATGAAGCGCTCACCTCAGTCAGGCTAACTGACAATAGCCCCACTATGTCCTGGAGAGACACCGTGGATGCTATTCTCAAGAAAGTGGTTCCACAAACCGATAGCGACCCTGAGTCGGATGCCCATAGGGAGATAAGACGATGTATCCAAAACTACAGAAATTCAAATATAGAGTCAGAAGTCACAACTGACGAAATTGGCAGGGCAATTGGGAAATTCAAAAACGGAAAGGCTCCCGGTCTTGATAAAATAAAAATAGAAATCATCAAAAAACTTTTTGCAGAAAACCAAGAAACCATGAAGCGATTATTTAACAAATGTTTTACAGATACAACCTTCCCAGTAGTGTGGAAAACAACACTTTTAAAAATAATATTAAAACAGAAAGACAGAGACAGAGCAAATATAGGGTCTTACCGCCCTATTGCTCTGCTTTCTACAATAGGGAAAATTTTTGAACGAATAATAGTGAACAGAATAGACATAAATTATCAAGACAGGGGCCTAGAACATCCGAAGCAATTTGGCTTCAAGAAACGAAGATCCACGGAAGATGCGCTCATCTCCCTCAAAAACGGTGTCAGAACCACAAACAAGAGGTACGTAGCGGTCCTCTTCATAGACATAGAAGGGGCCTTTGATAATATCTGGTGGCCAGCCACAATTAAGCGCCTTATTGATGCCGAGTGCAGTAGTACACTGGTTAATATAATTAAAAGCTACTTCAAAAATAGAAAAATACTGGTTAAGTCGAATCATGATGAAGTAAGCAGAAATATGAAAAAGGGTTGCCCACAGGGATCTATAATAGGGCCCAAAGCGTGGTGTTGGTGCATGGACACCCTGCTGTACGATCTAAGTAACATAGACTCAGAGGAGCTCGAAGCCATCGCGTATGCGGATGACCTGGCGATCCTAATCAAAGCAAACTCCCGTGTGGAAATTGAAACAATTGCCAATAGGGGCATTGAAATCTTGAGTGCCTGGTGCACCCTGCATAAATTAAAAGTCTCCGGGACTAAAACCAAAGCCTTGCTGGTCAAGGGAAAATTAGATAGGGGCAGGCCCCCTATCATTAAGATAAATGGCATAAGAGTTGAATTTGCAGCGCAAACAAAGTACCTGGGTATCATAATTGACGATAGGTTAACATTTTTAGCCCACATAAAGCACATACGCGACAAGATCGCAAAGTTTATATTACAAATAAGAAGAGTCGCCCATCAGGAGTGGGGACTTAGAAACAAAATAATAGCCACACTATACAAAGCAGTGTTCTTGCCGATTGTGACCTACGGTTCAATCGCTTTCTTTGAAAAAGCTTCGAAAGGGCATTTTAGAAGAAATGTCGATGCAATGCATCGAACAATTCTATTATTACTTACAAAAGCATGCAGAACAACGTCTACAGAAGCGATGCAGGTCATCAGCGGCTGTAGACCTTTAGATCTTGAAATAGTTAGAAGTGGGCTTATCTCCACTATACGTAAAAACATGCTAGTAAGCTGGAAGGACTATACTTTCCAGCCCTTAACCATCCCAAGCGACACAGAAATCCAAGAGCAGATCCAAATAATCGAAATAAAAATAACAGAGGAATGGCAAGATAGATGGATCACCTCGACCCATGGGCGTATAACGGCAAGTTTTATAAGACATGTGACCTTTAAGCAGGAGAATGCATGGTTCTCCCCTGGGAGAGAATGTGTTTACCTGCTTACAGGATACGGGCCAATAAACAGCACTCTGCATAAACGAGGAGCCACAGATGACCCAAGTTGCCCGGCTTGCGGGTCAGAGCAAGAAACAGCAGATCACATGATCTTCGACTGTCCGAGATACGTGGATGTCAGGTATCCGACTCTCGAGCCAAACCGAGTAAATTTACAAAGGCTGATTCAGACGGAGATTGAATTCGTTAGGTTCAACAATCTGGCGAGGCACATAATTACAGAAAGAAATAACATATGAGCACAAAAAAAAAAAATGCAGGACTCCAAATTAATAAAACTAAAGTGGAAATAAGGGTCCGCCACCTCGTGGCTAGGGACGGAAACAGGGCCTAAGGGCTCTGGCTGAGTGGCCTTAAAGAAAAACGGCAGAAAACACGTAAAACATGACTATATATAGTCTGGTTGGATTGCAAAAATAAAATAAGAAATAAACTTCATAGCACGGGTAAAATAAACAAAAGGCAGAACAGATGTGATCCAACGCGGTTATGAGCGAAAGCTCGATACTGCATTAAGAAGTGACTATATATATATGTCCCTATCTACTTTCTAGCGAAACCACTGCCAAGGGAACGGGCTTGGAAAAATTAGCGGGGAAAGAAGACCCTGTTGAGCTTGACTCTAGTCTGGCATTATAAGGAGACATGAGAGGTGTAGCATAAGTGGGAGATGGCAACATCGCCGGTGAAATACCACTACTTTCATCGTTTCTTTACTTACTCGGTTAGGCGGAGCGCGTGCACCGACGTCTTTGACGCGGTTGTCACGGAATTCTAGAACCAAGCGTGTAAGAGTGGTGTGAGGACATCGCGTCCGATCGCCAGTAATACTCCCGCGTGATCCGATTCGAGGACACTGCCAGGTGGGGAGTTTGACGGGGGCGGTACATCTGTCAAAGAATAACGCAGGTGTCCTAAGGCCAGCTCAGCGAGGACAGAAACCTCGCGTAGAGCAAAAGGGCAAAAGCTGGCTTGATATCGATGTTCAGTACGCATAGAGACTGCGAAAGCACGGCCTATCGATCCTTTTGGCTTGAAGAGTTTTCAGCAAGAGGTGTCAGAAAAGTTACTACAGGGGTAACTGGCTTGTGGCGGCCAAGCGTTCATAGCGACGTCGCTTTTTGATCCTTCGATATCGGCTCTTCCTATCATTGCGAAGCAGAATTCGCCAAGCGTCGGATTGTTCACCCGCCAACAGGGAACGTGAGCTGAGTTTAGACCGTCGTGAGACAGGTTAGTTTTACCCTACTGATTACTAGTCGTTGCGATAGTAATCCTGCTCAGTACGAGAGGAACCGCAGGTTCGGACATTTGGTTCACGCACTCGGTCGAGTGGCCGGTGGTGCGAAGCTACCATCCGTGGGATTATGCCTGAACGCCTCTAAGACCGTATCCTTTCTAGTCAAAGGTGGCAACGATATTTCTAAGATTCTCGTGTTGGTCGAAAGGCTCAAAACAATGTGATACTACTAGGTGCTCGGTCCTCGTGGCCGGGCATCGCACGGGCCCCATTTTGCCTTATGCGCGTCTTCGTATTTGTCGAGTCGGGATCTCGCCGACGACAAACGTGGCGTTCGAAGGGTAGATCATGGGTACTCCAAGTTCGACGTCGTGAATCGGAATCGTCTGTAGACGACTTAGGTACCTGGCGGGGTGTTGTACTCGGTAGAGCAGTTACCACGCTGCGATCTGTTGAGACTCAGCCCTATGCTTGGGGATTCGTCTTGTCGGTTAGACGAGGCCCCATTCCAATGTCAGTAAATGAAAAAGAATAAAGTCTACAACGGCACAAAAAAAATTTATTCCATGAAAATTTCGTAAGATTAAACATACTTTGTAACATAAAAATATATATTCAACAAAATTTTTGGAAACCAATACGCCGCTGGTACTTTGAAATAAAATGAAGGAAACCGATACGCCGCTGGCACTTTGAAATAAAATGAAGGAAAGCAATACGCCGCTGGCACTTTGAAATAAAATGAAGGAAAACAATACGCCGCTGGCACTTTGAAATAAAATGAAGGAAACCAATACGCCGCTGGCACTTTGAAATAAAATGAAGGAAACCAATACGCCGCTGGCACTTTGAAATATAACGAGTCTCATCGCGCACGGCGGACCAATACGTCTCGAGGAACTTTTTCACTTTCCCGTGAATCTAGCACGTCGACGCTGACAATAAACATACAGAATATCCTCAAACTAGCTTAGCCTAACAAAATCTGCCGTTGAAATTCGACCATCGT
>NW_026532811.1:0-1509 GCF_026283585.1 Hylaeus volcanicus | reverse complement strand
GGTTCTTAGTGTTACGTCGATATTAGACGCTCCCATATGGTTTTGAAAAGTAGGGGGTTGTCCCGGTGAGTTTAGTATCCTGAGGTTATTCTGCAGGATGAAACGTTCGAAAATTCGGCCGCGAATATAAGAACGGCAACGACGACTACGCGAGTTCGCCGGCGCAGGTAAATCGTCCCACATTGGGGACCGCGCGTTGGTATCAATACCAAAAATTAGGGGCTTTCCGCGAAGTGAATTTAGGGTATTCTGGAGCGTCGTTATTCCAGTTTCGATGGAGTCAGCGTGCTGAAAGTAGCAGCTGACTAGATATAGCTGGCCAAAGTGGCCTGAGATCTCGACGCATGTTGTGTGACTGTCGGATAAGTGTGCGAGTTTTAAAATCGTGAAGGTCGAACCCTTCACGATAATCGCAGCCTGACAATTATTTCCGCGTGGGGCACCGTGTATAACAATATTCTGGGAGCCGAAGCCGGTAATCCTTCCATGTAGGTTATATGGTTCTTGCGCGAGAATAACATCGACTCCTCCGGTGTTTAACATCTGAGATATCTCAGCCGTCACCAACCGGGATCGTCGCATGTTAATCTGCGCAATACTTAGGATGGACCTGGGTTCAGACATGTTTGGGTGTGGGTGTGTGTGGGGGTGTGGGTCTGGGGTTGGCGAGCGCGATCCAATACGCTGGGGAGAACAATTCATAGACGATAGTTAATGCGGGACGCCTTTTCGAGAAGAGCCGAAGATCGCGAAGGACAATTTCTATTTCCCGCGGAGTAATTGTGCGGCAGATGGCGCGCACGACAGTTGGAGCACGACGGGTTTTTCTCCCTATTAGGGCACTCTTTGTTGCTGTGGCCAGTTTTGGCGCAGAAAGCGCAAACTATTTCTTTCGCTTTGCAATATTTGTCGATATGTCCGTACTTCTGGCACTTGAAGCACCTAGTTGCGACGAGATAGTCGGCAACTCGGCAGTGCGAGTACGAGACATATATTTTTCCGCGTACGAGAAGGGATTCGCGAATCGTGTTAGAGACCTCTCCTACCCAATCGTTGCCCTCCTTATCTTTCCTGCCTACCTTGAAAAGTGGGCTCAAGGAGGCTTTGTCGGCGATAGGGGTGTTCGCGAGATTTTGTGCGTGAATGTGGTCGGCTATGTCCTGAGCTTCAAGCTCTTTTGGAACATCGAAAACTATTATTCGCGGTAATTCTGCTCTAGGGGCGGCTACTTTAAATCCAGTTTTTTGCAAATCTGGATTTTCGGTAAATAATTTTAGGTCTCTAGCATTAGGGGTCTCAACTATAATTCCACCATCTCTGGTGGGCCTAACTGACTTAATGCCAACTTGGGCTTTACGCAAGTCAACATTTTTGAAGATTAATTTCCTTGTGGTTGCGCTGTCGCATTCCACAGAATTTTTCGGTTGTATTACCACGCAATGACGTGCGGGAGCAGAGCGGCGAGGACGCCGTTTGGCGCAAGAAGTGGCATCGGAGTGGGGGTAGCGC
>NW_026532810.1:0-5672 GCF_026283585.1 Hylaeus volcanicus | reverse complement strand
CCAATTGCTAGAGGATTCTACGAACACGAGTTGCAACGCGTTGCCGACGCTGATGTATACCTTGTGGAAAAAGTGTTACGTCGGAAAGGGAATAAGGTGTACGTGAAATGGTTACGATTGAATAGTGCACACAATTCATGGATAAATAAAGATAATGTATTGTAAAACATTAACATTTTTCTAAATTAAATATTCAGTTTTATACATATACTAGCATTATTAGTTACATTACAGTGTTTTTGTTTATTTACAACTAAATATATATATCTATTAAAATCGAGGTGAAAATGATTTACAAAATACATATACTGATATATCTAAAGCGGTATTTTATAATGACCTCACGGCAATGTATCCGTTGAGTCGGGTACAATATACCGCTTATCGTCGTACAGACTCAGAGCGATTTTTGATTCCGCCATTGTGTATACTTTGTGCAATTTTGATCTTATACATGTCTGATTACGAATCATTTCAATTTTGTTTCGTAGGCACTGCGTATAGTCGTCGAAATTTATCATCCTGGAAACAACGCTACTTTTTACACCTTTCGCCTTTTTCGTATCTTTTTCACCATCTACACGCAGCGCATACATTTTCGCTCTGAGTCCAACAAATTCTATCATTGTGGCCCCATTGATTTCGTCTTTCATCAAACCGGGGACTTTTTTGTTTACAAGCGGTATATCGTAAACGTTCCCTACCGGATAATCACTTGTATCAAATTGATTAATATCATGTTTTATAGTATCATAAATATTCTCACATTCGATGTGGTAAATTAAACTATCCATATCGGTATACATAACTTTAAATTTATCGCCATGTGTGGGTAACATGTAATCGTGATGGAATTCATACAAACAAATCTTAGATATATCCAGTATACACATAACCACATAGATTGGTTTGTTGAACTTCACCGCAAGCTTTCGCTGTTCGATGGCAACTAAGTTTTCCGAAAACACGCTACGCCTGTGGAAATTTGGTTTGGAAATAAGGGCTTCCGCTCCGTATCTCCCTTCCCATTTTGTTACTAATTTTACATCGACGTGATTGCGCACATTTTCCATAGTTTTGCCAAATATCGCATTGTTCATCAATTTATACAAATTCTTTTCAAAATCGTTTGTAGCGAGAGTTCTAAACTTTGTATTTAATTCGATGTAATCGTGGAGCCACGGTGATTGTGCGAATTGGAGGACGCGGTGTACCTTTGTAATACGAATACCATGTCGCGTGAATTCCTGCAGGTTACGATAGTGGATAACGTAACGCTGCTTATCGTATAGAGTTGCAAGCAGCTTGTCCTCTCTTTTGCCAGGTGGTTTGGCACATGTGGGACAGAACGGCAGGTCCGCGTGAATGTCGTGCAAGCGTTGCTGATATTCTAGATCAACCTCTAGAATATAACCCGTGGGCGAATCGGCAGCAATCGAAGACACGTCAAAGTTTGCAACGTTGTCGAACCATCGAAATTCTGCATATGGCAATGGTTGACACATTACTCACCCATACAGATTATTCACATCAAAGTACATCAAGTACGACGATGCTTTCGATGGATCGTACGACTGCATGTACTTATTATTGGGTTTCGCGTATCTACCTAAACATTGACTTAATCCGCCGCGTATACCGCGTTCGATAAACAGGACCATGTCGATATCTGTTAGTAATTCGAAATTAACTTTTGCATGCTTCAGCATGGCATCCCACGTAAAACCGGGCAGAGTGTAATAATACGCGGGATCGAGTCCGTAACTTTTATACAGCTTTCACGAAAATTTTCAAAAATATCGGCCAACAGCAAGACATCAGTTTTCAAATCCAAATCGCTATAATCGCCCAGCGTTTGAATGGAAAACAGTGTTCACACGTTCTCGCTCTCCGATACTGTATCACCCGTCAAGGAACTGTAAAATGATTCGCGCGATGGCAAACATGATTGTTCCAACTTTTCGGCACAGTCAATGTACTCGTACGGAAGAACACCCTTTCGCGTCAATAATTCGAAATCTTCGGTAGACAAATTTTGAAACTCGGTTCGTAAAATTCGTAATTTGCTTTTATCTAAGAAAGACGCTAATTTATCGAGACTGGTACTCAAGAATTTGTATGAATCGATGAATCTCAATTTTATACAATTTCGCGACAGTCCATTTGGATCTTTGACACTTTTTGTGAACGAGGTGTATTTTTCTTTTGTTATCGGCAATACACTGACGGCACCCTCGAAAGCTATAGCTTTCTTCGAGAATAAAATGCGAATCGTAACCGGGCAAATTATGAAAAACTATGGGAATGCAAAAAGAGTTTTTATAATTTAGATTACAATTGGAGTGCGCGGGACCTCTGTACCGACCGGTTAGATGGCAATGATCGCGCACCCTCGTATCGTTTTCTCCAAACGGTTTTTCGAAAATGTGACAATGTGTCGTGTTGCGAAATGTCTCCTGCTGTTCGCTCGTTAAATCATCCATTTGTATGTTATTTGATAAAATTGATTTAACAAAATGTGCCAAATTACTAAATACTAAATACTCTATGATGCTGATACGTGTATCTTGGCGCTCCTCGAGCAGTTTTCTCTAGTATGCACTCAAGGTCGGCGTACACCACAAATGGAAGTCGCTCTTTCCGGATGTAGTTGTTGAAGCTGAGCCACTTGCTGTCATCATCTGGTAATACGATTGCGCAATCATTCATCTTTTCGCAATCTACGGTGTGAGCTTCCAGCTGCTCACTGGAACTAAAGTAGTGCAGGCATCTGCAATAAAAAAAAGACATAAATTTTTTTTTTCAAACATAGCATATTTAAAAAGAAAAGGAATTATAATACATACCTAGCGCAAAAGTATTTTCGATGATTATTTTTACTCAATTGTGAGCTCACGAGGTGCGATAAGTTTTTGATCCACGCGAAATGCCCCACGCCGTTTGCTCCTTCTAAATACAGCAAATTGACGTGTCTCTCCATCTTCTGTGTGGTGAGCCGTATCGACAGAACCTTCTTCTCTTCAGTGGTGTAGATGTTGATGGAGATGTTGTTGACGTGTTCAAACTTTTTAATTTGGTTCTATGTCATTGGAAATTCGATATCCTGGATATTCAACACTGTTGAGTAATGAGGATATGCCGATGCCCGATATACGTGACTTTCGGCTGGATGCAGAGCAGCCACCACTGACCACGCGAAACATGCATTGTCGTTCGAGCATACGTTGATTACAGCTCTCTTTAGTTGTATTTCTCCTGGTAATTGTATGGTACATCCTGCATGCAACGGTATATATTTATTCACGTTAACAATTAAATTGAGTATACGCGACAGCGCCCATCCGCTATCCCGTTCTTGAAATTCTTCCAGCGATGCTAGGGTGGGTTCGACGACGCATTGCTCGTACCACTCTTCGAGATTGATCTCGCCAAAGATATCACAGTTTTTTGTGCTGATAGTCTTGTTCGAGCGTTTATCACCCGCTACAAACTCTCCATTAAACGCAGTATTCACTTTTAGTGTCTTATGTTTCACCAATGCACCCTATATATGCTTGAGCACAACGTCTCTCGCATCCTGAAGAAAGTTACGCGGTTCGATATAGTGCGAATTCAAAACAGCGCCGGTTAATACGCGGCTATCGAACGCAGTGTCTATTTCACGCCACAAGAGTCCAGTGGTTGAATGGCCGGCACCTTCGTACACGAAACGTCTGCGCAACGAATACTTTAGACTATCGAGACGCGCGATACGAGCGATCAAAGATTGTTGAACACCGATCGATAATCGAGGGCGTTTTGCTCGACTATGTTCTTCCAGCGACTGGAGGCACTCGTTGCATCGTTCTTCTCATGCGAGGTATTCTTCTTACGAAGTCAATCGATCGGCCTAGTCCCACAATCGACTTTCCATTTCCAAGAGTTCGTCCATGATTGCACTCATTTCTTCGCTGGCGGCCACTACAGAACGGTTTGAATCCAGTTCAATCTGTAGCACAATTTTTATAGTCTAGGTCACGTGATTTTGTCACGTGATTTTGTCACATGATATGCTCCTACTATGATGTCACTGCCTGCAGATTTTCATAATCCCCTCATATTCCGTATCGCTGTTTTCCAATGTTTTCCTGAGAACGTATATATATATATATATATATTTTTTTGGGGGGGAATTACACCACTGATGTATCAATTCATTAGAACGACTCCGCGATGATGAGGGTCTTATTACGTATAAAAAAAATTAGATCACGCTAAAGATGTGTATGCTAAAAATAAACGTGGATAAGAAAGTGAAATGTGTGTGGGAGGGGAGAGTTGCTGTTTCAGCATTTTTTTTTTGCCCATCTAACAAAGAGTGGGGGGTGTTATATAAAAATGTCTAATCGCGGTTTTTCAATCATTGTTCGCAACATCGTTCTATCGCCTCGTATCAAAACATCAGCGATGTGGTCCAATACTGAAATCGCTCGAGCAACGCGAGAGAATCTTCCGAACAAGGAGTTCAACCAACCATTAACAAAGAAATCGCGCACACAGTAAGTTCTTTGACAACATATTGCAAAATATGCAGTCAAAATTCAATATCCTTTATTATTTTTTGTTTCTCTTGTCAGTGATAGCGATAATGTTCATTCGGAACGTAGACTAACACGCGTGGTGCGTATACTGGGGAGGAGATATCCCCTGACGGATACATTCTACAAGTATCTCGACATCGGGGTTCGAATCGGTGGTTCCTGCGACGTAGAGCTGGCTATAGGAGACTCTCGTGGAAACGAAATTAAATTTTCTGTGGATACGTGGAAAGATCTCCTACGAAAGAAGCATAACATTCTGCAGATTTTTGCTGATACACCAGGAACCTCGAGCGAGCCGATAAACATTAATGATGTAACAGTTAAATTCCGACAACTAAACGACGTAAAACTCGCAAAACTCTCAACTTCTATCGTCTCTATGTTCATGAGTGAAAAACCCGTACAAAAGTTGTTTGCTTTCGAATATTGTATCGATCACATGTACAGTTGGCTGTCTGAAAACTTGTACCTCGTAGAATCTAAGAACAAGTTTATAGAAATAATACAAAATGCTGAAACTAAGGATTATTCAAAGGCAATTGTTGAACATGAAAATTTTGAGCGTCATTCATTGATTGACTCTGAATTGTTAGCATTAGGTTTAGATGTAATGGTGGAATACAGTTATCAATAAAAAAGAAATAGCTTGGATATATGTGTCTTTCTTTCTAGCACATTTCCTCCCATATCATATTCTCATCCGGTGTAATGTTTCCCTCGCACGTTCTCTAGTATTCTCATCATCAAAAGAATGATGTCACCTCTACCGTTTCTTTAATATCTAGTCCTTGAAGAAGTGTAATAAAAGATTTGCTGCCGGATTGTAATGTGCAAACTTTGCGTTTTTGGATCTTCTGCTCGAGGCCATCGTCGCGAGACGTTCCTACCGATGGCTGCGTCAAAGATTGTAATGTAATATTATATCTTGTGTTACGTATACAGAAACTCTCCGTTTTTAGAAGCTCGCGTTTATTAATCTTATTTTATCTACCCTTCTGGAATTTGGAGCTCGGTCTCACGGGAGTGCATCCTGCAGCTGCATCCACTTTATATCATCTTTGACTCGCGTTGCGTGGGATAGTTTCTAATCTA
>NW_026532809.1:0-2009 GCF_026283585.1 Hylaeus volcanicus | reverse complement strand
GGGGGGAGATGATGGCTATGAAGAGGGCTGCGGTTTCACCGCAGCTCCTCCCCCCACCGCCTCCCTCCGGTGCTCGACGTACCGCTCGTGGAGAGGGGGTGATGACACCGCCGGCGGTATTTGCACTCCCGCACCCTGCTCGATCCCCGCTACGGCAATGCGGCCGGGTCCCCGAGATGGTGCTCTGGAGCCGGCCTCTCTCTTCGCGGCTCACTCTCACCCTCCTGTTGCCTTGGTGAGGCAGAAGAAGAAAAAGAAAAAGAAAAAGAGGAAGGGCCGCGGTTTCGTCCCACCCCCCCCCCCCCCATTACGACTGTGACGGCTGCGGCTGCCTCCGCCATCTTGCCATCTCTCCCGGCCACGGAGACGTGGGCTACAGTGGTGAGCCGTAAGGCCAAAAAAGGCTCCCAAGTGGGCAGTGGCTCCCACCATCAGCCCAAAGAGCCCAAAGAGTCCCCAACCAAAGGGGACTAACCCTAAGGGTGGAAGGGCGGTGAAGCTGAGGGTGCCCAATCCTTCGAAAACGGCAGCCATAGCGCTGTCAATACCGGAGGGTTGTAAGGCTACCCTCGGCGAGGCGATGATTAAGGCTAAGGCAGGCATAGACCTGGCTGCCCTTGGAGTGCCCGACATACGAGCCAAGAGGGCGATCACCGGGGGTCTGCTACTGGAGATCCCCGGTCCCGAAGGGGTAGCCAGGGCCGACGCCTTGGCCGACCGAATGACCAAATTTCTGGCGCCTTTGTGGATGAGGGTCGCCAGGCCTATGAAGTCGGCGGATCTCCGCCTTAGGGGCCTGGACGATTCCAACACCCGCGTGGAAATAAGGGCCGCGGTGGCTGCAGGCACGGGGTGCCTGCCCGGCAACGTGAAGGTTGGGGATATTAAATCTCCAGCCAACGGGCTGGGCACGGCGTGGCTGCAATGCAGGGCTGCAAGGGCGCTAGATTTGGCCGGTCAGGTCCGGGTTGGCTGGTTGACCGCACGCGTGGAGGTGCTGGCTGCGAGGCCACTGCAGTACTTTTGCTGCCTGGCGGTTGGACACGTTAGGCAGCGATGCACTAATACTGTCGACCGAAGCGGCCAGTGCTACAGGTGCGGGTCGGCTGGTCACAGGGCGAATATGTGCACCGCGGCTCCCCAGTGTCCTGTTTGTAAGGAGTTGGGCAGGTCCGCCCGGGCACAAAGCCGGGAACAAGGAATGCTCCTCAATAGTAAAGGTAGGCGGGTTCTAAGCCACGGGGCTCCGAAGGGGGGAGCAGGGAGGCCGAGGGGGGGGGCACGAGTGGTGGGGGTCGGTAATTATTACCTACGGTCGTTAAGGTAGAGGGGGGACATCACCGGTCAGTAATTATCAGTGATCGGTAAGAAAGAAAAACGCAAATGTGACATGTAACGAAAGAAGCGCGCACGCTGTAAGGGAGGGGGAAACCATGCTCGTCGTCTTCGCGGGAGGCAAGCGCGCACGCCGTAAGGGAGGGGAAACCGTCCCCTTCGCGCGCAGGACTGGGGGCGTCGTTGCGGGCCTCGCGGGTTCCCTCTCTCTCGCGCCCGAATATTGTCTTCCTCGAACTCATGCCCCGTGCAACATGTAATATTACATTACAATCTTTGACGCAGCCATCGGTAGGAACGTCTCACGACGATGGCCTCGAGCAAAAGATCCAAAAACGCAAAGTTTGCAAATTACAATCCGGCAGCAAATCTTTTATTTGCGCGATACAATTGCTCGAAAACTAGATATTAAAGAAACGGAAGAGGTGACATCATTCTTTTGATGATGAGAATACTGGAAAACGTGCGAAGGAAACATTACACTGGATGAGAATACGATATGGGAGGAAATGTGCTAGAAAGAAAGACACATATATCCAAGCTATTTATTTTTATTATAAAAATATGAAAAAATGATAAATATATATACATAAAAAGCAGTAAATAAAAAATAAAATAAAATAAAAGAAAACAAAACAAAACAAAACAAAACAAAACAAAACAAAACAAAACAA
>NW_026532808.1:0-2135 GCF_026283585.1 Hylaeus volcanicus | reverse complement strand
CTGGTAGCATTGTCGAAGACGTCCCGTTAATATCAGCGGTAACGTTTGAAAGTTCTGTTGAAACATTCAATTCCGGTAACATTGTCGAAGACGTTTCATTGGTATCAGGTGTAATGTTAGCAGGTTCAGTTGAAACATTCAATTCTGGTAACAATGTCGAAGACGTTTCATTAGTATCAACAGTAACGTTAACAGGTTCCGTTGAAACATTCAATTCTGGTAACAATGTCGAAGGCGTTTCATCAGTATCAACAGTAACGTTAGTAGGTTCTGTTGAAATATTCAACTCGGGTAACAATGTCGAAGATGTTTCATTAGTATCAACAGTAACGTTAGCAGGTTCCGTTGAAACATTCAATTCCGGTAACATTGTTGAAGATGTTTCATTAGTATCAGCAGTAACGTTAGCAGGTTCAGTTGAAACATTCAATTCTGGTAACAATGTCAAAGACGTTTCATTAGTATCAGCTGTAATAATAGTAGCTTCCGTTGAAACATTCAATTCTGGTAGCATTGTCGAAGACGTCTCGTTAGTATCAGCGGTAACATTAGCAGGTTCCGTTGAAACATTTAATTCTGGTAACATTGTCGAAGACGTTTCATTAGTATCAACAGTAACGTTAGCAGGTTCTGTTGAAACATTCAATTCCGGTAACAATGTCGAAGATGTTTCATTAGTATCAGCGGTAACGTTTGAAGGTTCTGTTGAAACATTCAACTCGGGTAACAATGTCGAAGACGTTTCATTAGTATCAGCTGTATTTTTAGCGGGTTCCGTTGAAACATTTAATTCTGGTAACATTGTCGAAGACGTTTCATTAGTATCAGCTGTATTTTCAGCAGGTTCCGTTGAAACATTCAATTCTGGTAGCATTGTTGAAGACGTCTCGTTAGTATCAGCGGTAACGTTAGCGGGTTCCGTTGAAACATTTAACTCTGGTAACATTGTCGAAGACGTTTCATTAGTATCAACAGTAACGTTAGCAGGTTCTGTTGAAACATTCAGTTTCGGTAACAATGTCGAAGATGTTTTATTAGTACCAGCAGTAACATTAGTAGGTTCTGTTGAAATATTCAACTCGGGTAACAATGTCGAAGATGTTTCATTAGTATCAGCAGTAACATTAGCAGGTTCTGTTAAAACCTTCAATTCTGGTAACAATGTCGAAGACGTTTCATTCGTATCAGCGGTAACGTTAGCAGGTTCAGTTGAAACATTCAACTCGGGTAACATTGTCGAAGATGTTTCATTAATATCAGCAGTAACATTAGCGGGTTCCGTTAAAACATTTAATTCTAGTAACAATGTCGAAGACGTTTCATTAGTATCAACAGTAACGTTAGCAGGTTCTGTTGAAACATTCAACTCAGGTAACATTGTCGAAGACGTTTCATTGGTATCAGCTGTATTGTTAGCAGGTTCAGTTGAAACATTCGATTCTGGTAACAATGTCGAAAACGTTTCATTAGTATCAGCTGTAATGTTAGTAGCTTCCGTTGAAACATTCAATTCTGGTAGCATTGTCGAGGACGTCTCGTTAGTATCAAAACTAACGTTAGCAGGTTCTGTTGAAACATTCAATTCTGGTAACAATGTCGAAGACGTTTCATTACTATCAACAGTAACGTTAGCAGGTTCCGTTGAAACATTCAATTCCGGTAACAATGTCGAAGACGTTTCATTAGTCTCAGCGGTAACGTTTGAAGGTTCTGTTGAAACATTCAACTCGGGTAACAATGTCGAAGACGTTTCATTAGTATCAGCTGTAACGTTAGTGGGTTCCGTTGAAACATTCAATTCCGGTAACATTGTCGAAGATGTTTCATTAGTATCAGTAATAACATTAGTAGGTTCTGTTGAAATATTCAACTCGGGTAACAATGTCGAAGATGTTTCATTAGTATCAACAGTAACATTAGCAGGTTCCGTTGAAACATTCAATTCCGGTAATATTGTCGAAGATGTTTCATTGGTATCAGCTGTAACGTTAGCAGGTTTTGTTGAAACATTTAACTCGGGTAACAATGTCGAAGATGTTTCATTGGTATCAGCTGTAATGTTAGCAGGTTCTGTTGAAACAGTCAATTCTGGTAGCATTGTCGAAGACGTCCCGTTAATATCAGCGGTAACGTTT
>NW_026532807.1:0-1261 GCF_026283585.1 Hylaeus volcanicus | reverse complement strand
TATCTGCTCAGGATATCCACCTGCTTCGTGGCTTCATTTTTATCTGCTGCTAATAGGACCATGTCATCTGCAAAGGCTAGAACCGAGAGGTTAGTATCCGTAACTTTAATCCCGGATGTTTTATTGTTTATATGCTCGATTACGGGCTCGACGACTACATTAAAAAGCAAAGGGGACAGAGGGTCCCCCTGCTTAACTCCTCTGTTTAATACGACGTCGACCCCGTCACCACCCTGGGCGCTCACCACAGTTTTGCATTCCTTATACATGTTTTTGACAAAAGTTGCTAAAATCTGTGGTGAGCGCTTTCTTTTTAAACAGGGTTCTAGGGCGGAGTGGGGTATCGTGTCAAAGGCTTTAGATATGTCTACTATAGTGACAACTCCACCCCTCTCCCCCTTCATCCGGGATATGGCCCGATCCAAGAGCATAATATTATTTTTACAGCCGTCTTCGGCAACGAAACCTTTCTGTCTCTCGGATTGTGCCATAAATTTTCTAAATCTAAAATCTACTGCTCCCGAGAACACCCTTGCCAAAAGTGGACCAATTGTGATTGGTATCCAATTTTTAACATCATTATGATCTTTTCCCGGCTTTGGGATAAGAGTGGTTCTATTTGTTTTCCAAAACACGGGGTAATGTCTCGAGAGCAGTAGAATGTTGAAGAGCTTGGTGACCACCTCGCACACTCCCGACTGTTTAATGTGTGCTTTTCTGATAAGATCCGGACCACTCGCGGTATTATTTTTAATCTTATTAATTCGCTTCCGAATCTCATCAACCGTAAGGGGCGGGCACGCCACCGACATCGAGACCGGTTCGTTCGCTGCATTATTTCCATTGATAAAATTTTGATCTACAACGGGCCCGGTCGTCCCCCATAATTCATTGTATAACTGTCGGATCATGGGGGCCGCGGGGGCATCTCTGCGCATTTCAACAGCAGAGAAATCCCCGCTTAGCGCCACGTCCGCCAGCTTTTTAGGACATTTATTATATAGTTCCTGGCATCTCGCAAATCCGTAGCGTGCCCGCGTATTATGATTATTTTTCCTCCTACCCGTGCGAGCTTGCGAGCTCGCCCGGGTGGCTCTGCGGTTACGGTGGTTGTCACCAAGCCCCCCATTCCCGTCTCCCAATAGTTTTGGGTTCAGGGAGTTACTTATAAATAGATCGATTTTATTGGGGATCTCGGGATCTTCTTCTAAAACGCTTAAAATTGCGTCGAGTTCATTTATCAAGTCTGAAAACTGATGAT
>NW_026532806.1:0-12242 GCF_026283585.1 Hylaeus volcanicus | reverse complement strand
CCCCTCACCCTTCTACCTCTCTTCGTGGAGGTAAGTTCCTCCTCTCGGTGTGCCGGCAACCATCCCCTGCCCCTCACGTTCCCGTCGAGGCAGCACCAACGAGCTTCCCAGATGCCGTAATAGCTTAGGAGCCGGCGTAATAGCTGCCACTGCCTTCCTAGAGAGAGTTATAGTTCAACAACGCAGCAATGGAATCGCGAGGAGAAAGGTGGCGCGAGAGGAGAGAGAGAAAGAGAGAGACCAGGCCAGGTGGGTTGGGGGAGGTGGAGGGGTAGAGTGAGAGAAAGGCGCGCCCAGGAGATGGCGAACGCGGAGTCGAAACCGGTGAAACAAGGAGGAGCGAGAAGGAGCAGTCGGAGATCTTGAGTCAAACGGTCTAGAGGGGTGGGGAGACGCAATAACCGCGGCGGAGGACGAAGGATTACGGGGATGCGAAATGTCGCATACGGACCGGTGCATCGCTTATGCCAGCGTCTCCTGCGGATCGAACTTCCGGGGGTGGCGGCGTCGTGGCCCCTTTGCGAAATCGGGGGACGGTGGACACGAATGGATATCGGCGTGGGAGTTATTATGTTCGTGGGATGAGTCGTCGATGCAGGTATCGTCGTTGTTATCGGTGACCTCGTAGTTGTGATTAGGATTGTTTACATCCTGGATGTTGTCATTGACGTCGACAAAGGTCGTTGGTATAGTTATCAACGGGTCGCTATTGTTATTTTAATATTCATCGTCATAGTTATCAACAGGCTCGTTGGTATTTTCATAGCCACTGCGATGGTCATCAACATCTTCTTAGATATTATTTTCAGTCATTGTTATAGTTATCGACACCATCGTTGTTATCTTCACAACCATCGCCATGGTCATCAACATTTCCATAGGTATTATTTTTGTAGTCACTGCTGTAGTCATCAACACCCTCATTGTTACCTTCACAACCATCGCCATGGTCATCAACATCTTCTTAGATATTATTTTCAGTCATTGTTATAATTATCAACACCCACGTTGTTACCATCACACCCATCGCCATGGTCATCAACATTTTCACAAATATTGTCTCATAGTCAATGTCGTAATTATCAACAACCTCGTTCTTATCTTCCCAGCCATATGATTATCAACATCCTCATACTATATCGTCATTTCCATAGTCATCTTTATAATTATCTCCATAACCATCTTCATCTACACAGGTAACATCAAAATGACCATATCCATAGTCATAGCCTTGTTCATAGTCTTGTCCTTCTCGTACAAAAGATTGAAAATATCGCGTATTCAAATTTAAAGCTTGGAAGATGCTCGAAATGAATAGCAACGCGGAAATCATTAGCTGATTTCCCATTTTCAAGTTGAAAATCGGAGGCTACTTAGCGAAGAGCTAATCAACATAAAATTACTGCGTAACCGCCAATTAAAACAATCCTCGCTAATGAAACTGTTCGAACTTTCGACTTTCAACTATCGTGGAAACCTCATATTGATAAACTCAGAATCGACTAACCTCTTGAAGTGGTTCTCAAAAGAATAAATACTCTTTATAATTAAGAAGGAGATATTTAAGATGAAATTACAAGTACCGCGCATAATTGACGAAGTATAATTATAAAAAGAATGAACTACAGAATCATACAAACGTCAAGTCCATAACTTGTCCCCTAAATACAAGTTTCGGAGCTTTCCACATTGTTATCTTTATAAATGAAATAGACCCAGTTTAATTACTTCGGGAACAATTATGTTATCGTGTTATCATTATTTTTATTGTTATTGTCATCGTTATCTGATATCTATCTACGACTGCCTACGTTACGCTATCGTATTTGGACGGATTAGAATCATGTTGACGTGATTGTAATTTTCTTTGAACGCGTTATACTGAAAAACCTTGAAAGACTGTAACTCGATTTATGCTTATATTAAATTTCCTCATAATTGATACAGTATACTACCAGATTCAAACGAGACCTTTTAGAAACTAATCTCAGTTTTCTCAAGTCTAAACCTATTCCTACGATTCAATGTTACAGCATTTGTGTATATAAAAGTAGTTGTCGAAAGTGAAAAGATAATAAGAGAATCCGACAATGACACCAAGATTATGACGCGTTATCGAGTCGGAAAATGTCGTACTCCAAGTTCGATACGATGTTTCTTCCTCGATTATTGTGAGTAATACATTACCAGGAAACAGTTATTAGCACTCGAATATTTGATGCATCATCTCTTATAACTAAACAAATATTAAAAAGTAGATATTGGGATGATATTATCGCATGGTTCCCGAGAAGAAGAACATGACTTGATATCTATTATAGAATAACAAAAACAGGATATCGACCAATCTTTTAATTATGTAGCTACATCAATCTTGGCGTTGAATTTAAAAAATTCCGAATATTGAATGGAGTCGAAAATTAATTTGTACTTCTAGGAAGAAAATTATTGGCAACAGTGGATGCTACTTTGCGGAGACCGGATATAAGAGGTCTTGCTTCGACCAATTTTTTAATCATGTAGCTACTTAAAAAATTTCGAATATTGAATCAGGTCGAAATTTAATTTGAGAATTAATTTGTATTCGTAGAATGAAAATCATTGCCAACAGTGAATGCTACTATGCGTGGACCGGATGTGGAAGGTCTTGCTTCCGTGTAGCAAGGATTACCAACCGCCGGGACGAACGGAATAAATTCGAGCGATATTTGTCTTTCTATACATTTTTTTGTCCGGCCGGACATAGTGGAACGTATTAAATCAATTGTCGCACAAAAGAACGTTTTCGTCGGGTAGGAAACCGTAATTAAAGCGTTTTACGGCCGAGCAAAAAGAGAATAATTGATAGCAGCGACGGAGTGTGTAACGAGATATAAGTATTATATCCCGCGTCCAGTTCCACTGGAATCAATTTCGCCGGACCTATTTGGAAAGTTTGGAGCACTTCAAATACGTTTATCGAGCTTAAATTTCGCGACTCGATCTCCTAATACAAATGGATCGTAACGCGATACGTTTCACGGGGACGATTTATTTTATACCCGGTCCAGACGTCCGAGTTGCACACACGTCTGGCCCATTTCCATATTTTATTCCCATCGTGGTCATCCAAAATGTATAAATCCGGTTGACGCATGTGGTACACCCCTCGCAGAAATTCCTCGAAGCGGTTAGGATTAAATGCCTACTCATTTTCTTCTGAAGATATTCGACAAGATATTCATCGATTCTTTCCACTAATTTCTGCATTCTTTTAGTCTTCATACGATGTTTGATTCCTTCCAGGGAAAAATTCCGTCAAGTATATTGTAAGAATCCTCTAGGTTGACGAATATTATTCTACCTTGCATACCAATGGAAACGTTCATCAATTTTCGTACAATACTTATAGCCTAACATCAAAAATCATTCCCCTATTTCCTGAACTTGACCAGCGTGAGACAAACCTACAACATAGTACGACATTTCCAATGCAATGTACACGAAAAATGGTAACCAAAAGTCCTGATTTAGGAACACAATGCAACTTTTGGTTGCCATTATTCGTATTCCATCATAATAAATTAAATTTTGCAGAAGTCCTGATTTAGAAACATAATGCAACTCCTTTAAAATTTAATTTATTAGAATTATGCTCCTAGAATTTATTTTTTATTTTTCCTATACAAATTTTACTCCAAGTTAACCGTAAAAATTAAATTACACTAGTACGAGAAAAAAAATTCATATTTGAGAGGGTTAACACTACTATTTAAAAAAAAAAATTCCTATTCCATTAATTTTCGCCATAAATCGCAACAAGAAATCGATAACCCAGAAATTTCCGAAAAGGTCCAAAGTACACGAACCAACCATCTCCGTCAGTCGTAATATTAAATTTACGATAATTAGAAAAATCTTATTTCCTTCTCCCTTAAAAAGATGTTGCAGAACCAAACTACCCTCCGATTTGTACCGTTTGCGATTCCATTAAACGGATCCCTCGGCCGCAAAGGTAAAAGTCCCCCCGGGGTAGTAACGATTCGGCCAAGTTTACCCGAACGTACAGAGAGATTCGAGATATCGCGATCACGTTCGCCGTCCGCGCCATTTCTGTTTACCGTGCATCCAAAGGTAGATGCGTTACGTGCTGCTGAATACCCGTGATCCTGCATTCCAGTCGCGGGCGTCCTGAAAGACAGAATGAATCCCGTTGCACCGCCCGACGCTGTCCGACCACCACCACCCCTTCCACCCTGTCGCCGCCCCTCGCGCGGTTCCTCTCTCCCCCCCCCCCCCCCGGGCATCCACCCCCTTCGAAACGTAGAAGGTGCATATTCAGGAGAGAAGGCCGTGGAAACTTCGGGACGTTGACACCAGAAGCTGGATTCTGGATGGTCGGGTCGGACGGCTCGCGTCCGTTAACATACTACCCCCTGGGACCGGGGGTAGGGGGTCGGTAGTGGGAGCGGGGCGCGAGGAAGACGAGGAGGGAAGCACGGAAAAGCGGCGGAGACACAAGACAATGCGAAGGGGAATGTCCCAGCTAGACGTGCCGCGGAAGGAAGACGGTGAATTCTTGGACGGCCGTCGTTGGACGAGGAGGACCGGTTATTATGTCGACGTCGTCGTCGTCGCCGTCGTGGCTGTCGACGTCGACGTCGTGCGGTTGTGGCCCACCGTCGACCCCCCGTGGAAAAGGCGTGGCGGCGTCGCGTTCGCGCACCTTTGCACCTGGTGCGCCGGGGAAGACACGCCTCCGTGGAATTCCTCTCTCCGATCCGCCTACACGCCCGTTCTTCTATCCTCTATCCGCATCCCTCTCCTCCTCCTCCTCCTCCTCCTCCTCCTCCCGTGCGGAGCGTCCTGGCTCGCTCGTCCATCCGTTCTCCACGCTGTTCACCTCTCTCTCCGCATCGTCGGCTAAGAGGAGATCTTTCGGATCTCTATTCTCTCCTCCGCCTCCCACCACCGCCTCAAACGTCGCTCGCCTCCTCCATCCGCAGCTTCCGGAGCTCCACCACCAGCTATCCTAGCCGCGGCAGGGAGAACTCCTCCGCCGACGGCCACCCAGCCACCACCATCGGCCGCAGCCGTCTCCTCCTGGACTACTTCGCAGCTATCCCGCTTTAAATCGTTCCGCGGACCCGCGCGTTTGCGTGTTGCGCGCGTACAGACACTTATCGAAAGTGAAATAAATTTGGAAAATACATGGCTAAATTAACGGAGAGGAGGCATCTTGGGTGATATTGTATCTTGGTTGATATTGTATATACGCCGCGGAAGGAGATGTGTGGAGTAGCGGGGCCTACACGGAGGATTTTTATCGAAATCAGGGCTGAGGTAGTGGCGTTCACCAGTTTCGGTACTTGAGGCAATTTTTGGGTGGTTTTCACTGTGATCAGTGGCAATCGTTTCCATTGATCTTACTTTCTTCTAGATGTCTTGTATCTTGTACTTCCATATTTGTTCGAGTGGATTCACTTCAGGTGACGGGGTACGCCAGTTTCGGTACTTGAGGTGCCAATTTTTGGGTGGTTTCCACTGCGATCACTGGCAATCGTTTCTACTGACCTTAGTTTCTTGCAGATGTCTTGTATCTTGTATCTCCATATTTGTTCGAGTGGATTCTCACTTCAGGTGACGGGGTACGCCAGTTTCGGTACTTGCTGCGCCAATTTTGGGCGGTTTCCACTCCAATCAGTAGCAATCGTTTCCATTGATCTTACTTTCTTGCAGATGTTTCGTATCCTGTACCTCCATATTTGTTCGAGTGGGTTCACTTCACGTGACGGGGTTCGCCAGTTTTAGTGCTTGGTATGCAAACGAACATGAACTATATGTACATGCAGAAATCAATCTAACCAGGGTCAATCAGATTCATGTGTACAAAAACGTACCTAGAACAAAACACTATCGAATGCGAGGCGTGCGATCGATAGGCCAGATTGGTTCACTCTGAAATTCGTGATTTATCTATTATCCCTGCTTCCCATATGTACCAACACTTGAGATGCCAATTTAGGGGTGCGTTTCTGTTGGTAATAGTTTCCATTAATCTCACTTTCTTCTAGATGTCTTGTATCCTGTAGCTCCATATTTATTCAAGTGAATTGTTAGGCAACACCATCTTTTACCTGTTTTTCTTAGCTTCCGCAGATTCTGTGTCGTTATTCTGCACGAATATAACGCTACCATTTTACTTTTCCAACCCGCGAGAGTTCTAACAGAACCGACCTGCATGGAATGAGACCATAGCTGTAGGTTTTCGTTTCCACCGTGTCGAGAGTGACACCGCGAACTAAATATTTACAGAAGCCTGGCATAAGCAGAGATTCGCTCGGAAACAATACAGTCTTGGTGTGTTCCAAGAAGCGAGCATAGGTAGGCCGTATGCTACGCGCCACGTGGAGTCGGTACGCGTTTTTAATGATTGGAGCCAATTCTGATTATATCGATCATAGATTCGTCTATCTTCCCAGTCTATTGAATTGGAATCGGTAGAAGTGCGATATGGAAAAGATGTGCGAAATAAATAATCTGTGGGAGCTTGTGTACGTTACATTTTGCCTTTGTTTTAGTATTATTAGCTATTATGTTATTAGTATTATTACTGTATTTAGTATTATTAAATATTCACTGCATTTTATTAGGTTGTCCAAAGAGTTCGTTCGGTTTGTTAACTTATCGATGTTTGTTTTAACTTGATGAGGACTTTTACAAACCCAGGATCATGAATTTGCTCAAAAGAAAGGAAAAGATTATAACAAAATGAACAATATATTATAGAGTATATATATTTCCTTGTCTAAGAAAAATCGCTGTTTATTTGTGCGTTAAAAACCGAATGCACCGTTTGGCCAACCTAATAGTGTCATATCTGTTGAACCTTTCAACCTGACCTTTTCCTGTTTATATTTTACTCATTTTTCTTTTGAAAATTGTTAAAGTAGAGGTAGCCATATATCGAAGCCTGTAGCTGAACACGAATGTAGTCAGAAATATTTACTGGGTCTATATGTTTCACTAGGTCGAAAGGGTTAGGTCTGGTTTAGGTCTCAGACTCTGTTTCTGACAAAGCTGATCAATCCAATATTTTGGAGTCTAATTTCAGGATAATTTACCATTTCTTTTCCCAAGGAGGAATAATCTCTACTATTCAGGGATGATCATAGTCCTTCTATACCTTGAGTATAGAATACCTGTACTGCAGCTACAACCAATCATAGCTGCATCCCCTGAAGGACTACCATCGTTGAAAATTGATTTTTTTAGTCAAGAAATCCTTCGTTAACTAACTTAAATGCATCACTAACTCAGATACGTAGACTTAACTCGAAAGCAGAGTAAAAGCACGAGTTTCGGGATATCTTCGATTGCCAAGGATCTACTCATACCCTTCCCTGTTTGGTATCACCGAATACCAAGAACTCGAAACCTGTCTCTCGAGAAGATTCGCACCCGTTTCTATTCGTCGAGTGCATCGACATCGCGACAGGGCGTAGAACCGAAATGACCCAAAGCGATTCCGCCTACATCTTCAGACATTACCTCTGCTGATCGATACGTAGGTAGTTTCTCTCCGTGGGCAGAGGGACGCGTACGGTAACATCCCGACAGTAGCTCGCATCTCAAGGAGCAGAAAAAAAAGAAGAGAAAGAAAGGACGGAGGAAGAAGAGGGAGGAAAAAGGGGATTCCGCGAGTCTGCGGTAATCGCGCTCGCTCGCGAAGACTCTTCTCTCCTCACTGCTTGTTCCCTCTTCGGCCCCTTTTTTTACCTTCCTAACCCCCCACGGGAAGCCCGAACGGAGTAGAAGGGGCACAGGCTAGAGAGGGGAACCCCGTGAATCGGCGGTGAATACCGAGTGGGCGGATGGCACGGCTAGAAACAGCGAGCGTTGCGCGCGCACTTCGATGTGTGAACGGCTAGGAGCCACGCACACCAGGAACTACCCTGGTGTACCCTTTACGAGCACCTCCGCGGGCATGCGTCTCGCTGGATTCCGCGTACACCCCCGGCCATAAGTATTAGAACAGGTATCTTTAAGGAAAACGTGATGTCTGACGCAGATTGCAGGCGACGGGGCGATTTCTCTCCGGCGGTTGGCCTTAACAATAAAACTATCGACGCCGATGTATTATATGTATTAGAAATGCTATTAGAAATATTTTTCGGGGTAATATTTACGGGAGGACTACGTGTATCTTGACTGCATTTATTTGGGGATGAAGTTTTCGTCAAGTGGATTATTTATTTAGATATTTTGGTTGTATGAGGGATGGAATTGGAGGAAAAGTTACACAGGAAGGTGATGGAGGTATGTTGGAAACGGAGTAGATCGAAATAGGGCGAAATGTTACTTCTAACACAAAGGGATGTCAGGAAAGGATAGAGGCGAAGTCCTTCAGAAGAGAGGCGAAGTCTTAGGATATCGGCTGTCTTGAATAAAAATGTTTCTTCATAAGAATCTCAGGAAAATACAGCAAAATACAGCAAGTACATTGCAGAATAAACCAGGAAAATAGACAAGAATATTGTAAAATACAGGTACTTTAGCAAAACAGGGCAATATACTGCAAAATACAGAAAAATACAAAATACATTACAGAATAAACCAGTAAAATAGACAAGAATACTGCAACATACAGGTACTTTAGCAAAACAGGGTATTACACTGCAAAATACAGCAAAACATAGCAAAATACAAAATTCATTATAGAGTATACCAGCAACGTAGACAATACTACTGCAAAAAACACTACTTTAACAATCTCAGGAAAATACAGCAAAGTACAGTAAAATACAAAGTACATTGCAGAATAAACCAGCAAAATAGACAATACTACTGCAAAATACAGACTACTTTACCAAAATAGGGCATTCTACAGAAAATACAGCCTATTCCAGCACCATAGAGCATAATACAAGATATACTATCATACTTAATAACACCATTTAATTAATTCCACCTTAAATAATTCACAATACAACTCAAAAATCAAGAATATCCATCACATCTTGCTTCAGATACCCGTGACCTTATCTCGAGTTCCTTCGATTCCCTACCAAGCTCCTCCTGCAAACCAAAAAGCACCCCTTCCTACACCTAGCACAAGGGTGCATCAAAGGAACCTCCAGAAGAGAGTAGTCCTAGAGAGAAGTCCTAGTCTCCCGAATGAAACTGATAGTTCTAGGTTCGCTGCGGTTAGATTTTCCCCAGCTACGAACCTCGACTCTTATATTACCGAGGCAACGCCAAGAATAAGAAACGTCCCCTTCCCGTAACCGGGTTGGGGTTAACGAGCGCGGAAGGTGGAGGTCGAAGCTCGACGGAGACGTTAAAGAAGTCGTGTATGGATACGAACGAACAGTCGAGAGGTAGAAACGAGGATGTAACGAAGAAAGGAAGGGCGAAGTCACGTTTGCGAGCTGTGACATGATCTCGGACGTCCCTTATCCCCCGATGTCTGGCATCCGTAACGAGCGCGCGGTCGAGCAAAAATCACCGTGGGAGGACGTAAAATCGAAACTATGTTTCTTTTATAACCATCGCGGAATAATACATGTCGTAAAGTGGTGGTTTCTTGGGGAGTGAGAGAGGAATCGGGCGACCATGCTCTCGCGGCACGGGCGCGAACATCACTCGCGATGCAAGTTTAATTAAAACACTTGGATGGGATTAAAACTCGCGAACGGTTTTTAAAACGAGCGAAATTAATCTCTAATCGCCTCGCCGCGAAGCGATAAGAGGTACGGTTTTCGAGTTCTCGAATAGTCGAGGGTGAATTCCGTTCGGAAAAACTTTGGGGAGTCTTAGTCACTTATGTGGAAATCACAAAATCTTAGTACCAAAAAATAAATGACTAAGACTGCAGAAATTTTTCTGAACGAAATACAGTACTTTTCTGTTTAGAAATGCACATCTGTTAATGGAATATGGAAATCAGCCTTAGTGCCAAAAAATAAGTAACTAAGACTCCCCAAATTTTTCTGAATGAAATACAGTACTTTACAGTAATTGATACTAAGGCTGATTTCCATATTTCGTTGACAGATGTGCATTTCTAAACAGAAAAGTATTATATTTCGTTCAGAAAAATTTCCAGAGTCTCAGTCACTTATTTTTTGGCACTAAGACATTTTGATTTCCCTATTCCGTTAACAGATGTAACCTTCCTGAAATTTTAATAAATAAACACACGAAGTTTAACGAACCCAGAGTGAACAGTGTTAATTATTCAGTATTAATAATATTTAAGAGAGTCAGGAACTGTTTTTCATGGAAGCCTTTCGATTTTCATATCTCCTCAATAAATCTATATTTCACCCCACAAAAAGATACACACCTCCTTCAAATATGTACAAATAATCCTTCAAACTTTCGCAAAGAATAATGAACAGTGTTACAGAAAAAAATTCCGAAAAGACTCTCTTTCCACCATTCTACACCGGGAAAACCCCAGAAGACCCTCTCGAAACGAAAACGTTTCTCGCTCGAGAGCGATATGAAAAGAGCACGGAGTATTATTAAATGAAATAATGCACGGTAGGAGAATCACGCGAGCGTGCTTAAAAACTTCTCGCCCTCATACGTAACCCCGCGATGGAAATCGCGAACGCGTCGAGAAGCGTTCTCGAGCGTGAGATCGGGCATGTTGGCAATTATTTAAGGAGTTTCGGCCCCCTCAGCCCGTGAACCCCGACTTCATTAAGACACTAATTACCGGCGCGCATACGTGCGCATGTAAGGTGGGTTCGTATGTAGGACGTAAAATCAGCCAGCGACGTACTAACTCGTACGAAACTTCCGACGTTGTACCATTTCTTGCAACGTACAGCGACGGAGCTAGCAGCGTTGGCACGCCCCAGACATCTATTTACAATGTTGCGCGTCTCGGTTACGCTGTTAGATCTAACTTGATTCAGCTTCCCTACACGAAGACTGCCTTTGGTTAATCCGCACGTTAGAATCGACTCCGAACTACGACCCAGTGGAGATTCTCGAAGAGTTGGCCGAAATATTTTAAATGAAAGTTGTGAATCAGAATGTAGTAGATTGGAATCTTGCGATAGGGTTATTATTTTGTGGAATGGCGGAAAGGCAATAAAAGTTCGGAGTTTTTACGCTGCATAATTAAATTTTTGAATACTTTGGTGCCACGATGAATTTATTACGCGTAAGAGTCTCCTCGAAAGAATAGTCTCGAGAAAAGCAGACTCTAAAAAAGCTTCATCGCGGAGAATTTTTGCTCCTGTAATTAGTACCAAAGAATAGCTTCTACTATTCATGAAAGTTCATGAGTTCTACTATTTATTTTAAGCAGTAGTGGAAGATTACCATCCCGAATTCGTTCTAATCGAACACAAACCTAGCCTTTGACGGTAGCTTGTAGAATCAAACATGAATAGAAAAAAAGACATTCCTTCCTTGAAATCAACGTCGTCACGCCATTTTCACCCTGCTGGCAGTGCCGCACCCTGTATAAAGTTTGTAAATATGTTCAATTGTTAATATTTTAATAGGTTTAGTATTGTAAATATGTTAAATGCGTTGCTTGTTACGAATGAAAGGCGTTAAATCATGAAATGTAACAGTGGCGTATACATGTATGATTGTTGGGAAGATGAGCACACCGAATATTACCATCGCGTTCAAATATCACGGTTACAAATATCATTGGAAGAAGGACATGTAAATATCGCGCATTTAGGTTAAACCTTTATTTTGCTATTTCTTCTTCATGTACGCTCCGAATACCGAAGCCGTAACTCGAATAGCAGCGCGATTCGTCCGCGCGCACGTTGTCGCTAGGACGAATCGAGCGGTTTGGTGGGCGCGAGGCGCGAGGCGCGAGACGCGGTACAACTCGTAAACACCAAATTCTTGCGTGTACCGAGTCGCGAAATCTGGAAGACTTTTTCTATAAACTGGCGACGATCACGTGGTTCTAAGATCCTTTGTCTCCAAAGCTCTAGAACGTTCCATCGAGTTTACGTGGTCGAGGAAGGCACGAGCCTTCTCACTTCTCATCGTACAGTCGCGAAAGCGTGATATTAGTCCGAGCGAATAATTTAGAGCAGAGTTGCAGTATTAAATTCATTTTGTGAAAAGTGAGTGATAGGCAAGGACTCTTATTCCTCGTTAAAATAATTTTATTTTAATTTATTTAAAGCATTTTAGATTTAGATTTTCTTTTTTTCTTTTTGTAAATAGTAATTTCGCTTTTGATTACGTAAATTATAATTCTTTCACGTGTGTGT
>NW_026532805.1:0-6462 GCF_026283585.1 Hylaeus volcanicus | reverse complement strand
ACACGCAAGAGTTAGAGAGATTGAAAATCTAACTAACTAAACTAACTGATCGCGAACTGCCACCTATTGTACCATACTTAATGATTTTTCGCGACAGGACATTTTCTTTATTACCAGAAAACTCATTCATTGCTTCGTGACGCACTAAGACCCAATTGTAACGGAACATTTTTTTGTTACTACAGTAAAATCTTATACGCACAAATTTTTATAACGATAAATGCACAGAAACCATCCCCACTACAGACCACTAATACCAGCTACGGCTCCTTTATGTTGTCCCTGCTAATCTAAATCTAATTTCACTTTACACTTTACACTTTTGCATTTCTCACTTGTGAACTTTACACTTTACACTTTGCACTTTTTATATCTAAAGATCTTGTAACAAGTTTGCAGCCATTAGCTCTCGATATTATTCGCGACGAAGGATTGTTCGTCACGAATAATACCGATTACCAGGTCTCACCACGTGGAGGTTGCTGCGACTGGAGACCCGGAGACAGAAGGAATCAAAGTTCCTTCGATCTCCTTCTACATAAAGTATACATACGTACATGCATACTGTACGTAGAGCAACGAGCTTAATACTAAGTACGAAACCGTGGAAATCAAAGAAAACAAAGTCCCTTTGATTTCCAAAGTCCAAGTCTGACTCTGCCAAATAATTATTTGAACTGAGAGGGGTGAAGCTAAATCGCGACACGACGCGACCATGAAACTGGACTTACAGAGTTAGTCCCGTTTCCTCTGGTGGGTCTGATTCGAGAGAAAGACGATCAACGTCTCCGCCAGTACTCTACTCCCTGCATACCTGCTGCCGAGGGCCCAGGTCCCGACCTGACAGTGTACGACGTAGGTAGCACCGCGTCGGGTTGCCCTGCCCTGGCGACACCAGGTATGTCTGATGGTCGTAGAGTCCGAAACGGAGTTCTACTCTCTGCACAACGTCAGGAGTCCAGGACACGACTTGCACCGTCTTACGGCTCTTTTGAACTGCGCTGCGCCGGGAGCCTGGACTTCGCCTGACGCGTACAGAGAGTAAAAGATTCCTCGGAGGCGTCGATTGACCCTCTCTCAAATCAGACCCACTAGAGGATGGCAACCGATCTCGGCCAGTCACACAGTTGGTCACTATACTTATCACATGAAGCAATAGTGATCGAAGTGGAGCACGATGTTACGAGCCCAATATGGACTTACGAACAAACAAAACAAGTTGATTAATAATTATTTGGCAGAGGAGACACTCGTACACGCAATCTTAAAACTAACCAAACCAAACTAAGATACTAAGGGAAACTACAAATAGGAGGTGCGCGAGACGCAGACGCGCGATCGCGAGATCCATATCGAACGAAGGATCAACGACGAATGAGCTCTCGCCCCTCGCATACCTGCTTGGGCGCGATCGTGCGTCGTAGATTGTTTGTGCCTCTCGAAGTGAAGAAGGGGAAGGGCGAACAACAACCGCGGGACATGTCGTGACATGTCGATTCGAAGGCTCGTTTGGATCTATCCACAAAAGAATTTATGAAACATTAATACCACAGCATAATCATATTCCCCATCATTGTTTAAATAATAAGTATTGTTAATAATTAATTTAACTATTGTCGGAATTTAATATTTAGTTGATGCAATCAGCAGATATTAAAATATTGACAATTTTCTCACGATTAATGTCCCGAATGAATACTTATTCTGAACCGTTATTGTTATTAATTTTTAATCGAACATTGAGTGATACTCTATGTATCATAAATGTTTAATTATGTCGAATTAAGTTTTAATTGTTCGAATCAGTAGATATTGGAATATAAAAAAATATCTCACGAGAAGCTGTGTAACGGGACATATTTATTCTGTTACTACCCACCCATTTCATCGCCTCACAGCATTTTTCACCATATAACGTGACATGAATTTCGGCTATTCGAAAATAAAAAGATTTTCAATCTTAAAAAATCAAAGCCAGGAAGAACAGAATTCAATTCCAGGGATGACCGATGGGGCAACTAACTTCAACGCGTGCTGTATCAACGGGACGTTGAAGAATGCACGCTTTCGTCGGAGGTTTCGGCTAAACCGTACGATTTATCGACCGGTATGTTAAATTTATCGGTTCACTTTAAGGACTCGATAGGTAATCCGAACGAAAAATTGTGCGCGTCTCGCGTGCTGGCTCTGTGATCGATTAAAATTTACATTTATCAAACCCTTCGGAATTGGAGATCGTGGTAGAGTGTACGTTGAAAATATATATATTCAACAGGATTATAAATATACTAGCGAAACATGTATTAATAAAAATTCTAGAATATGTTCGAGATTAAATGGGAAAGTGGATATAATTAATTCTCTATTTTGGCGAGTATATCCAACAATTTCAACAATATATATTTATTCAACAGGATGTTCAATATACCGTGGGAACATTTATTAAAAATAGTAGAATATATTTGAAATTAAAGGAGAGGAGGACCAAAGTAATAAGTTCCCTATTTCAACAATTGTCACCCAAAATTGTGACTCATTCATCTAATTTCAAAAAAGTATTAGAAATACAAGTTGCTAATTCTTGGTAGTTTCAGCATAAATAAACAGAAGAGTTCCTCGTTGAACATGAATTTTCAATCCTTTCCAGATCTCGAGCTCCTGAAATTAATTATTGGACACGTTTATTAATCGAGGAATGGCTCATGCAGGGAGTATCGGTGGAAAAATAATACGTTTGCTTTCATTAAACCGCCGCGAAGTGGAATCGATTAGAACCAATCACCGTGTAAATGAAACCCGTTCCCCGAACATCGCGTTATCGTTTAACGCTGGCCTCCATCGTCATTTAACCGGTCCCGAATTTGACTTCCAAATTGCTACTGAAACTAAAGGTCGGCCGTGTTCACCCTCTATTCTTAGGAGCCTTCGAGATCAATGAAAATTCTCCTCGACGCCGTAAATGTTTCAACGTTCGAAAACTTCGCTCGGGTCCCTTTCTAAATGAAACTCGTGTTTCTTTCGCAATAATACAAGCGAAATTGCACGCGGAACATCTTTGAAGCGAACATTCTCTTTTCGAATTTAAATAAACGGCGATAACTGGATTCTGTCGTACCTAGACATCTGTTTTTTTCTGCGAGTTGATATAAGAACACCCGGTCTTGTTGAACCAAATTTCATAACCGCGGTATTCGTCATTCGAGTCGATGTATTTTTAGTTTTACGAGTTTCAGCGCCATTTGCACGGAACTTGAAGTTATCGAAGTTTTTAGATAGTATGACTTCGGAAAAAACTTAGACACTGTCAATGTTCATTAAATGACTGAGATTGATTAGAAAATGGCATTTGACTGTGCTGAGTTGATGTGTCTTTAATTTTTACGAGTTTCGGTTAAATTTGCATCGACCTGGAAACTTAAAGCTTTCACATACATAGTATGACTTAACAAAAAAATAAAGGTGATATAAAAACCTTCTAAAATTATTTCAGAACCGTCTATGCTCATCGTTTACCTAAACATACATATAGCTGAGACTAATTAGAAAATATCATTTAACCACGTTGAACTCGAATATTTATTTAAGTTGGATGACTTTAAAAGAAACGAGGTTAATTAAGATGATACGGAAATCTTTTAAAACAATTTCAGACACTGTTTATTTAGAAATATAAATGGCTGAGAGTAATTAGAAAATATCACCCGACCGTGTTGAAATTATTTACTTAGCTATTGAAGTCCTCTTATTCTATTTGAGGTATCGAGGATTTCATCGAGTTCTTCGTCACTTACTTACCGGGGAAGTTGCGAGAATTCAATTTGGAACTTTTAATACGCTACACCTGACAATTACTGCTCACGGAAAGTACGTTGAAACTCGTATCAGAGAGAAGTTTGGAAACTCTGACTTCACAAAGGTATACTTTCTTCGACGAACCTGGCATCTCATGCATTTTTCTAATTTTTTATACCACAGATTCGTTAATTCAACTTCTTTATAATTTAACACCTGAATCGCTGATAACCCTGTGAAGCTTTCGTCGCGACAACAAACTGATATAAACGGAAAATTTAATACCTACGAGTGTTTTATTCCTTGGTTAACAAGTACTCAGACATTCCTTCGAGAAAATGATCACGAATACAAATTTCTGTTCACTGTTCCACGATGCCAGTCCAACGACATTTTTAATTGCTCTCTAATTCTCTCCGAAACGAAATAAGAGAAAAACCCAATTTTCTAACACGCGGAAAATATCACATTTCCCGACTGTGTGCCACGCGAGTAAACGCCACTTCTGACGTTAATGTTTCGCGGGACGGCGTTCTCGCAATTTTCATTTAAATTATCCACGACTGTGAAAACGCGCACCGAAACGAATTCTTTTTCCACCGCGTGGATGTAAATAGAAATCTCCATTAAAGATGAAAACAGCGGGCGTTTCGGTTCCTCGCTGGGGAAAAACGCGTTTCCCAAGTCGTGACGCGATGAAAAAAATAACTATTTCATGAATTTTTGTCGTTTGTCTGAATGGTCGAGGAAGAGGTGTGTTAATATCCAGGACAATATTTTCGAAAATGAGAAAAATGTCAGCGTATTGGACGGTTTTCGTGGAATAACACAAAATTTATTTCTCGTGGAGAATTCCCCGCGAAAAACTGCAGCAGTTGGAGCCAAGCGAAACTCAATTTCGCGTAATTCAGTTTCACGGTTGGTCGAACGTTACAAGTACCTACGCTCCCTCCCCGTGACCCTCCTGTTATCTTTTATCGCGATAATTTGAATACAGTCGCGAAACGACGAGTTTTATACAACTTGGCGCGTTTCCTCGGTAACTAATTAATAGCCGGTCGCTTCAAACGCTGTTACCAACGGACCTCGAAGTTCGAGTCGTTAGCAAAGTTGTTGCTAATGTTAGGCAAACTTCCTGGATCGAACATTCCGCTGCGTCGATTCCCGTATCAATTAAGAACGTTCCGTTGCATGGGTGACACTGTACAGATTTAATTAAGGTAATTGATGGAGCATCGGACGACGGGAGTATTGGACCGTAAATGCAAACCCTTCTTAAAGATGAGAATTTATCGCGGATACAGCGCGGGGTTGGAGCAGAGGAGGACGTTGGAAAGTGGTCAGTTTTGGGGTAGTTTTGCACCGAGATTATCGATCGTCGTTCCTTGCGTTCCGAGGCGTTTTAAACTAACGATTATCCATTGCCGATACGATGGGAAAGTTGTTGATAAATGCTGACGAAGCAGAAGCTGCACGTGACGAGAAATTGGGGACTGCAGATGATCGTAACTTTGAAACAAATGCACGTAATATACAAATTCAAACGCTATTTTGTGGATAAAAGTCCATATTTATATTTAATATAGAAATAGTCTGCGTAAATGTTAATTAACACTCGTGAAAAACGATACGTGTAGATAATAACGCATTCTTATTTTTTAATTACTGTTTAATTAATCTTTTTTATTTTGTCATTGTAATTTATATCAAGGGCATATTGCTCGAAAGTAAAGCATTATTATTATTATAATGTACTTAACTCTTGATAAATATTTTGAATTTGAATGACCGAATTGAATTAGCTAATTAAATTAATAAGCCCTTAAAATTGGGGCGAAGGAAAAATTTGTACGACATACACTACTACCAACAATTAGCGGGACACTTTTTCAAACCGTCGAAACTGTGGGAGTTTTCAACCGATTGAAATGAAACTGCGTGAGGAGTACTTTTGAAGTGTCCCCTAGGCGTGTGTAAAGTTGCATTGGCGAGGGGGGACGCGAAGGGGTTAATTCACCCCCCTAAAGGGGAGGGTGTAGAAAAACACCCTTTTGAAACAGGGATGACGGAAGAGGTTGAAAAATTCAAAAAAACCTTTGAGGCGACTCTCCTTGATGCCCTCTACAAAATGCACCCCTTGAAATCCCTCTCGGACAAACCGACTCCCCACAACCTCCCACCCCCTCTAAACTCCACAATTTTTGGACGACGGTCTCGATTTTGGGCTCAATGCATTCTCTGGACCCCCCTGATCGAGAAAATGATATCACCCATACTGTGCACCCCATAGGCACCCTTTGGGGGGTGGAACAGCTCGCAAATTTTCAACCCCCTTCATGAGGGAACACTTCCGCACATCGGAGGACGATGACATTCGCCATGTTTGTTCTTGATACGTTAAGGATGAATGCCGAAAAGGTCCCATTTCGAAACTGCCCCCAGAGCTGAAGGGAGGGGGGCAGAGGTAGGGGTGGTCCACCCCAAAGTGTAAGGGTTGGAATGATGTTTCGTTGCGTGGAACACATGTGGTACGGTCCCAGGCATTGGGGCGACACAGTTTTGATGTCTTCTTTTCGGGTGAATGGCAATAAAATACGAAAATGTAGATTTTTTTAAAAACTCGCTTCCAACTTCAGGCCCATCTGCAGGGTGAACGAGTAAACCCCACGT
>NW_026532804.1:538-1259 GCF_026283585.1 Hylaeus volcanicus | reverse complement strand
CGTCACTACCTCCCCGTGCCGGGAGTGGGTAATTTGCGCGCCTGCTGCCTTCCTTGGATGTGGTAGCCGTTTCTCAGGCTCCCTGTCCGGAATCGAACCCTGATTCCCCGTTACCCGTTACAACCATGGTCGGCGCAGAACCTACCATCGACAGTTGATAAGGCAGACATTTGAAAGATGCGTCGCCGGTGCTAGAAGACCGTGCGATCAGCACAAAGTTATTCAGAGTCACCAAAGCAAACGTTGAACGAACGGAGACCGTTCGCCAACGATTGGTTTTGATCTAATAAAAGCGTTCCTTCCATCACTGGTCGGAACTCTGTTTTGCATGTATTGGCTCTAGAATTACCACAGTTATCCAAGTAAATGTGGGTACGATCTAAGGAACCATAACTGATTTAATGAGCCATTCGCGGTATCACCTTAATGCGGCGTGTACTGAGACATGCATGGCTTAATCTTTGAGACAAGCATATGACTACTGGCAGGATCAACCAGGGAACTTTGGAAATTTCGCTTGCTTTAATTTTTTCTTCGTCGCCACCGACTCACTCGGAGATCGGTCGACGTGTTTTCCACCAGCTTAACTTTGGTATAATATTTAATACCGAGGAATGATATATATAATATTTTCGCTTGCTGCAGTACCAAGCATACCATTCTCTCCTTCCTCCTTTTCTTTATATGTGCTTTTCACATATTCTGCCGAAAATTCATTTCC
>NW_026532804.1:0-438 GCF_026283585.1 Hylaeus volcanicus | reverse complement strand
CGTTATGCCCAGCACGATACGCGACTTCTCGCTAAGTCCAGCATGTGACGGCGCATGCTCTGTGATTTATTCCCAGAGTATGAGTCTTCGTGCTTACACGATGGATGTCTGTCGCGAATAATAGGTGCTTACACGATGAATGCCCAGCGTGAGTGAGTACGTGCTTTGTCGTTGTAGGATGCTATTGATCTTGGAAATAAAGAGGCTTGAATAATTTGGTGTCTGAAATAGAGAGAGTAAAGAGGTGAAATTTATAAGGAAGGAGGTTGGAAATGAATTTTCGGCAGAATATGTGTGTAAAAAGCACACATATAAAGAAAATGAGGAAGGAGAGAATGATGGTATGCTTGGTACTGCAGCAAGCGAAAATATTATATACATCATTCCTCCATTAAGCTGGTGGAAAACACGTCGACCGATCTCCGAGTGAGTCGGTGG
>NW_026532803.1:0-1637 GCF_026283585.1 Hylaeus volcanicus | reverse complement strand
GAAATAAAATTAAAGAAAGCATTACGCCGCTGCCACTTTGAAATAAAATTTAAAAAAGCATAATGCCGCTGGCATTTAGAAATAAAATTAAAGAAAGCAGTACGGCGCTGGAGTTTTGAAATAAAGTTTAATACAGTATTACGCCGCTGGCACTGTGAAGTGAAATTTAAGAAAACAATACGCCCCTGGCATTTTGAAATAATATTTATATTAGCAATACGACGCTGGCACTTTGAAATAAAATTAAAGAAACCATTACGCCACTGGCACTGTGAAATGAAATTTAAGAAAGCAATACGCCGCTGGCACTGTGAAATGATTTTGAAGAAATTAATACGCCGCTGGAATTTTGAAATAATATTTAAGAAAGCATTATGCCGCTGACACTGCGAAATGAAATTTAAGAAAGCAATACGCCGCAGGCATTTTGAAATAAAATTAAAGAAAGCATTACGCCGCTGGCACTGTGAAATGAAATTGAAGGAAGCAATACGCCGCTGGCATTTCGAAATAGGATTTAAGAAAGCATTACGCCTCTGGCACTTTGAAATAAAATTTAAGATAGAATTGTGCCGCTGGCACTGTGAAATGAAATTTAAGGAAGCAATACACCGCTGGCACCTTCAAATAAACATTAGATAGGCAATACGCCGCTGCCACGTTGAAATAAAATTTAAAGATGCATAACACCGCTGGCATTTAGAAATAAAATTACAGAAAGCATTACGCCGCTGGCACTGTGAAATGAAATTGAAGAAAACAATACGCAGCTGGAATTTTGAAATAATATTTAAGAAAGCATTATGCCGCTGGCACATTGAAATAAATTTTAAGAAAGCATTACGCCGCTGGCACTGTGAAATGAAATTTAAGAAAGCAATACGTCGCTGGCATTTTGAGATATAATTAAAGAAAGCATTACGCCGCTGGCACTGTGAAATGAAATTTAAGAAAGCAATACGCCGCTGGCACTGTGAAATGAAATTGAGGAAAACAATACGCAGCTGGAATTTTGAAATAATATTTAAGAAAGCATTATGCCGCTGGCACTGGGAAATGAAATTTAAGAAAGCAATACGCCGCAGGCATTTTAAAATAAAATTAAAGAAAGCATTACGCCGCAGGCACTGTGAAATGGAATTTAAGAAATTATTACGCCGCTGGCATTTTGAAAAAAAATTTAAGAAAGCATTACGCCGCTGGCACTTTGAAATAAAATTTATGATAGCAATACGACGATGGCACTTTGAAATAAAATTTAAGAAAGCATTACGCCGCTGGCCCTGTGTAATTAAATTTACGAAAACAATACGCCGCTGGCACTCTGAAATAAAATTTATGATAGCAATACGACGCAGGAACTTTGAAATAACATTTAAGGAAGCAATACGTCGCTGGCACCTTGATATAAACTTTAGACAAGCGATACGCCGCTGGCAATTTGAATTAAAATTAAAGAAAGCATTACGCCGCTGGCACTGTGAAATGAAATTTAAGAAAGCATTACTCCGCTGGCACTGTGAAATAAAATTTAAGAAAGCATTACGCCGCTGGCACTGTGAAATGAAAATTAAGAAAGCAGTACGCCGCTGGAGTTTTGAAATAAAATTTAATACAGCATTACGCCGCTGGCACTG
>NW_026532802.1:422-1015 GCF_026283585.1 Hylaeus volcanicus | reverse complement strand
TGGTCGAATTTTGACTGTCGGACCAATACGACTCGCCGAAATTTCGTCATTTTCGGAATCGAATAACACCCGAATCGAAAGAAGTGTCATTGGAACAAGAGCAGAGCGTCTGGTCACAGCCGAATCAAGCATTGCAATTTGTCTGTGGACGATATTTCAGCTTTTACGGGTTGTTCAAAGTAGAAAGCAATACGCCGCTGGTACTTGGAAATATAACGAGTCTCTTCGCGACGACGGACCAATACGTCTCGAGGAACTTTTTCACTTTCCCGAGAATCTAGCACGTCGACGCTGACAATATACATACGGAATATACTCAAACTAACGTAGCCTAACACAATCTACCGTTGAAATTCAACAATCGTCGATTTTGACTGTCGGACCAATACGACTCGCCGAAATTTCGTTATTTTCGGAATCGAATAACATCCGAATCGAAAGAAGTGTCATTGGAACAAGAGCAGAGCGTCTGGTCACAGCCGAATCAAGCATTGGTATTTTGTCTGTGGACGATATTTCAGCTTTTACGGGATGTTCAAGGTAGAGAGCAATACGCCGCTGGTACTTGGAAGTATAACGTATCTCTTCACGCA
>NW_026532802.1:0-412 GCF_026283585.1 Hylaeus volcanicus | reverse complement strand
GGAACAAGAGCAGAGCGTCTGATCAAAGCTGAATCAAGCATTGGAATTTGTCTGTGGACGATATTTCAGCGTTTACGGATTGTTCAAGATAGAAAGCAATACGCCGCTGGTACTTGGAAATATAACGAATCTCTTCGCGCACGGCGGAACAATACGTCTCGAGGAACTTTTTCGCTTTCCCGGGAATCTAGCACGTCGACGCTGACAATAAACATACAGAATATCCTCAATCCAGCTTAGCCTAACACAATCTACCGTTGAAATTCAACCATCGTCGATTTTGACTGTCGGACCAATACGCCTCGCCGAAATATCCTTATTTTCGGAATCGAGTAACACCCGAATCGGTAGAAGTATCATTGGAACAAGAGCAGAGCGTCTGGTCACAGCTGAATCAAGCATTGGAATTTGT
>NW_026532801.1:0-1111 GCF_026283585.1 Hylaeus volcanicus | reverse complement strand
CTCGTTAGAGACACATTGATCGTCTGTAGAGTAGCACTCTAGTGAGATCGGATTTCAGTTCCTTTCGATCATCGTTACCGTATAGATCCGCGAAAACGGTTTTAAAATCTATTACGGCCATAAAAGTACTCTCGATCCCCGCATCGCCAGTGCGTCAACACTGCGCAACACTTAGGTAATCTTAACTTCATACACTAACCGCGACAACACAACACTGCACACTTGTAATTAGTATAGTTATTTTTGAATATATACTCTTTGTGTAAACTTAAAAGTCTGTAAGATTAATCATCAAACCTTTACTTTGAAATCTCCAATCCTAGCCAGTGTAACGATCCCACAACATAATAACTTTACCGCTCGAGTTATTATTCTATTAAATTAACAAGTTGCGAGGCTTTATTAACGACGCGTAGTATTCATTATCGATACGATTTAGTCATTGTGTACTCAACCCGAACTCTTAAACTTAACCTATCCTGCGGTTACCCTTTACTGGGAGATACCAATTCCCTGCAACTATCTGACTTCGCGTCAGAGTCGTCTGCATTATCTACTCTATCCTCAAATCTTCGGCTCCATTGATACATACTAATTAATCGTATCGGTGCAATTCTCGAATCCACCCCACTCGCAGGGCTCACACGCGCGTCACTATCGCCCTGGCTCGTAACATTGTAGTAAACGGTGCGAGCGTGTATCTCATTTCGCTAATGCGCAAACTAAGACTGTGTTACGTATGCACACCCGTTCTTTTCGAAGCTCGCGTTCATTTATTTTATCTACCCCTTCGAATGTGGAGTCCGGTCTTACCGAAGTGCACCCTGCAACTGTACCATACTTTTCTCAGAATCATCTGTTAACTCGCGTTGCGTGGGTAACCCTTATCTAAACTTTCCCTAAAGCCACACAGATTTTCACCTCTGAGTAACGAAAATCTCAAACGCCAAATTTCCATATATGGGAATCACTGACGTATCCCCACCAATATCTAGGGGTATATAAACCCATGATTTTCGTTACTCGGGGGATTAGAACGAAAGAGTTACGCGTAGAGTCACGTAGAGTGGCATCACGTTGATCATCTGCAGAGAGTGCTTCAGTGAGATCA
>NW_026532800.1:0-1469 GCF_026283585.1 Hylaeus volcanicus | reverse complement strand
TATCAGCTAGGTCGTGGTTTTTGACCCGACCTGGAGGTTTGTGGAAGGGGCATGGTGACCTCGACCAACTGCCCCAGTGCCAGGAAAGCGTGCGTCCAGCCTCATGCTCCCCCAACGTGGGACCCTTGGTCCGACGTAACAATGCACACGAGGTTGAGTTAGTTTGAAGGATGAACACTGTTTCACTGGTATAATCGCTTGAGTTTATTAATTCGTCGTTAAAAATGTAAAGATCGTCTTACAGAAATATACAAACGCGCGGCACGATATTGCCGAGAGAGTCGAAACGGGAATGACTAGCACGATGTTGCCGAGTATAATGTCGAAAAGTTCATTTCAGTACAAGTGCACCGAAAATGCCTGTCTGAGTGCAAAGTGCATTGAACCCGATATATTAAGGCTCTTCCGACATCTCTCCACCGCAAAGTGCAATCCCCGAACGCTCTGTCGTTCCCCAGAGCTCAAACTCGTTTACTGGTTTACAACAATCACATAAACTATTAATTTAATAAACGAGAAATTTATTAAATAATACTAATGTCCAATTCAAAAGTAAAATCAAACTTACTTCTTCATTTCCATTCCTACGCTAAAGCGTCTAATTGTTGTTAACAATCGTTAACAACAACCTACATACATTATCTTCGGCAGAAGTGAAGTCTGTCAAATAATGCAAATTCCGCGTCCAGCACGCAAATCCAATCTTCTCTCAAACTTCCACGAGCATCCAAGCTCGTTAACGAAGGTTAACAACAATTATTATTAATCACTATTTCCAATAAATGTGAAATTTGTTGAATAGTGTTAATATCTAACGATCAGCGTACGAATTCTAATCCAACTCTATACTCGATATCTGTGCTAATCCAGTCTAACATAGTTAACAACAATACATTTATTATTATCTATGTAAATGTGAAATTTGCTATTTAATGGTGATGTATACATTAAAAGTACTGGTATCAACCTAAAATCACGTCTCCATACTCATGTCGAGACGTTCGATTTCGATAGACAATATTAATAATTAAGCGACAACAATTATTAATATTTAAAGCGAAAACATTGTGAATTAGGCTTAAAGAAAGCGGACAACTATGAAGGCACCTTAATCCTCGGCAGGAAACGCCAACCGAAACAATTCTCGAGCGAGATAGATAAGGGACCGAGACCCAAAACACGGCCAGCTTCCCAAAACATCTTGATAGCGCGCGAGACTAAACATCCGCGCGAAGCTATCAAGAACAAGGGAGCCAAATCTTACGTGCTAAATTCACACGATGAATTAATCAGTCCTCTCCGAGCGTTCATAGCGAACACATCGTCTCCGACATTTTAGCGAATATATTTTCGAAGTTCGAAGTTAGGAGTTTCTAAGTTTTCGTTGTGCACAGGAGTCTCTGCGAATAGAGCTCCCAGTACCATCTGTCGCAAATCTTTGTACTTTAATATTTTTCTGCTGTCGAGCA
>NW_026532799.1:0-1061 GCF_026283585.1 Hylaeus volcanicus | reverse complement strand
AAAGCGTATTCCCTTTGTGCGTAGCGTCGTCCTTTGTCCGTGGGTTTTCCCCACGCGTGGGGTGACGTCAGCGGTTTGGGCGTTGGCCGACCGACCGCGCGCGCAGGCAACGAGGCGGCAAACTCGAACGCGTTAGGGAGCGTGTTGCAGATAAATATGAGCGACACCGAGGACAAGCCTTTTATAAAACCTGCCTTCGAGAGAAAGAAGGAGAAAAAGAAAAAGAAGAAGAAGAGCAGTGAGGACGAAATGGAGACGTCCAGTGCCATTGAATCCACCGCATCCTCAATGAAAAAACGACCAACACCAGCCCTCGGGAAACGGCAACGACGACCAACCGACGAGGATGAGTCATCGGATTCAAGTGCCGTAGAAACCGAAAAAAGTCTCCGTCTTAGGGCAAAGAAGGCTACCAAGGTTAGCCAGCCGAAAAAAGTTGAGCAAGAGAACAAGGTAAGTGAGCAACATAATATAGCTCCTATCTCCAAACCCTCCGTAAACACGACTAATCCACGGTCATCCAACACCGTGCCGCGTAAAACGATCTCGTCAGCTGACAATACCCCCACCGAGGCGTACGCAAGCAAAGCCACGTCTCTCGTAGACGAGGTGCTTAAATACTGCCTTGATGAGGGTAAGAAAATTGGCAAAGTCCAAACGACATATATAATGGAGCGCGTTTCGGATTTGAGCCGAATCGTAACGCGTCTTGCGTTACGAAATAATTTTCTTTCAGGCGCTCTTGAAGCGCTCCAGACCACCTCCCATCCGGGCTCCCAAACTGGCCGCGCGTCGCAGCCAATCACTGCGATCGCTCCCCCTTCCACTGACGCTCCCCCCACCACCGCGATTCTTTCTTACGCCAGCATTGCTGGCAAGAACCTCGCCGCGCAGCGTCGCAGCGTCGCTAGCGCCAGCACCCCCCACTTCTCCGTGCCCCCCACCACTAGTGCTCGCGCTACCCCCACTCCGATGCCACTTCTTGCGCCAAACGGCGTCCTCCCTCCCAAGCCACGCGCGGTTACCGAGCAGGTAATCGCGGCAGCGCGCTCTGCTCCCGC
>NW_026532798.1:671-8636 GCF_026283585.1 Hylaeus volcanicus | reverse complement strand
ATAACTTTAAGAATAACATCCTCCGACAATTATACCATCGCCGAAACACAGATAACTATAAGCTAATACTTCTAAGAACCTCCTGTAAGAAAGACATCACGTGACCATTCCTGAACGATATATAAACCCTCTGAAATTGTAACACAGCGCTCAATCGCCCGGTATCGTCAACGGCTACGAACGCCCGACTTTGTCGTCACGTTCTTCGCCGATTCTCAGGGTTCGATCCCCTTCAATTCTGAACAACCACTACGGTTTCAATACTAAGTTTGTACTACGCATTAAAAACATAAAGTATATTTTTATTATTAAATAAAAGTGTTATTCAATTCAGTATGAATTCTCCTATTAATTATTCTACCTCGCGTCTCAACGAGCTCGTTAGAATAATTCCCTCAATTACGCTTGATTCAGAGGTGCGCGAGTCAGCCGCACGGAATCTACTTACTGCATAATTGAGTGGCCACGCCTACGCGTACTCAGAGGTGCGCGAATCAGCCGCACGGGGTGCTTTGCGTACTTGGCCAGATATTAGCTCATGGGACATACGCGACCCGGAAGTCGCAGTTACAATTAAAACGCGATCGCGTGAATTTCGTGTCAATCGACGTGTGGCCGATTGCCACGATCATCTACGATCATCATCGGGGAAGCGCTGCTATACCTGGACGACCATCTCCGTCACGAGGACGCATACACACAGATCCCAGGCAGACGACGGGCGTAAGTACCGCGTAGCCTAAAAGATTGATCAACAATAACGACCAGGTGAGGACCATAACTACGCTATTACGCGTCGGGTACCCTGGGACGTAACACAAGCTAATTAAAACCAAGCATCCCAAGCTCTTAATCATGGAAACTGACCACAACGGAAAATTCAAAACAGCGAGACCGATTCCAGTGGCAAACCTCGATATCTTTACATACGTGAACTCAAAGTTCATATTACGTTGAGCGTCATATCAGGACACAACTTACACAGTTATACAAGGATATCATTTCACAAAAGTGTCTGCTAGAACAACAAGTAATCAGGAATGCCCTGAACCTCGTCCACATTGCACCGGAAGCGGTAGCTTACTGTATAACGGGACAGGAAGAATTTATGGCCATTCCAGCGGGAGAAGCAATACACACCATCAAGTGTATCCCAGTCACGTGTCGCATCCGAACGACGGACAACTGTTATAATGAACTCCGGTAACCTACAAAAATACTTCACATTTTATAACGCCAAAAACACACATTCTAACTACAACTGGAACTCGACGAACGTGTTCAAATATCTTACCGACGATATACCATGTCCACGGAAGTTGGTATCGTCTAACACCGAAACTCGTGGAAACGATTCCACCGAGTCCTCTACAAACATTAACGAAATCTACATGGCGTTACGTCGACCCGTTCAATCTAGCGAACGGAGGCATCAATTCATCAGAAGATCTCAGTAAACTCCGAGAACATATCATGTTCCCCGTTGAGCGCACAGCAATCGTAAACACCATTGCCCAAGGCGCCACAGGCAGAGACTTTCACCAGGGGACATTACAATTGGACAACCTCCTGGATGAAGCCTCAATCAACCGCATAGCAAAATCTACAACACGAAAACTTTGGAACGGATTCCTAACATTTGGGTCCGTGTCAGCCGGACTCATTGGAATATATATCACACTCATAGTGATTAAAACGGTCAACAATACGATCCTGAATGGGATCGCTCTACATGCAATCTACGGATGGAGCTTCCACCTTAGAGCAGCAATCTGGAATGCCCTCGCGCACTTCTGCATATTCAGGAGAACATCGACATCCAACGCCAGGGCCATGGAGTGCATCACGCAAGGAAAAGACATAGTTGCCCCAGTGGTCCCCTTGCCCACCCACAGTGTCGAGTCAACCCGCGAACATTCAATCACTCACACTCAGCCCATAGTGCGTCGGAAATATTTTTCGAACGATTTCGACAATGAACAATAAATATTCCACGACAAATCTCCACACCTAAACAAATATACTACGTAAATTTGTTACTCTAGGGGGTGAGATGTTGGGGAGCATGAGGCTGGACGCACGCATTCTTGGCACTGGGGCAGTTGGTCGATCACCATGCCTCTTCCACAAACCTCCAGGACGGGTCAAAAACCACGACCTAGCTGATATTCCCTTACACCAGGGTGGCGCTTCGGCGTCCTCCTGGGCGGGGAATTTCGGCGAAGTCGGCGGGCTGCGTCCGGTCAAGTCCACTCGCCGCACCTCCTCGTGCTCGCTTGCGAGAACCGACTTGCTGGATGCGGAGGGCGAACGCGGTGAGCTGGCATCTGGCGGATCCTCTGTTGACATGGCAAGTTTGGAGGCATGGGTACGGCGCCCACCCGCAATGGGGTGCTTTGAAAATGAACACGGACAACCGAGGATTAAACGTTTACGGTGCAGAGGGCGTCGGATCCCTCAGTACCGGCGCGGTGAGGAGTAGTCGACCAGGCTCCCCCGCGTCGTTATTTTACGACTGGAAGAACCCCGGGGTGGACCACCAGGCCCCCGGGTTCAGTAATGCGCCTGGTGAAGAGACGTCTGTAGCGGGGACCTCCTCCGCTGCGGCGTCTTCCGGCGTCAGGGTGCGCGAGGACGTGCTTCTCGCGCAGCCCGTCGTCCGGTTGGAGAGGGTGGAGGGGCGGGAGCTCCGCTCCGGCCGCCTCCTGGCGGCTGCAGACGCGTCCGGCACCGGCGCTGACTCCGACGGGTCAGACAGCTCGGTGCGGTCGGCGCGCTACCTGCAGTCGTTGCTAAGGAGGAAGCGAGGTCGACCCCCTACTGCTGGGGATTGTGTCGGCCTCGCCGACGCTAAGCGAAAGCCTAGCAGGAGGGAGCAGCGCCTGGCGATGGACGTCGCGGACCATTTAGTGTCCTCCGTCCGGATCTCCAGGTCCTGCAAGCCCCTCAAGGGCGAAGAGGAGCTGGCGGCGGAGATGCGCCACGCGCCGACCGCCGAACTGGGCTCTCGGATTTTCGAGAGCTCGGAGGCGGTCCTGAGGGTTGCGAAATGCTCCAACAACCTTCAGGGGCCGATGGTGCGCCAGCTGCGGATTGCAGCGGCCACCATCAGACACGCTGTCGTCGAACAGGACCGAGAACGTCGACCGAGCTGGAAGCCCGGCTTGCGCGGGGCCCGGTCGCGCCTGCCGCGGTGCCGTCGGTGCCCCCGCTCGTTGATCCGGCGGTATCGGTGCAGGTGCCCCCTTCGCGGCCGAGTGCGTCCTCGACGGCGAGGTCGAGTCGGCCTGCTGCCTCGAGGCCTGCGCCCGCTGGTCCGTCGCGGAAGCCTGCGATGGGCGGCGCGACGCTCGCGCCGGGCGTGGACATCGAGGGCCTCATCCGTCGCCTCTGCGGCTAGATGAAGGTGCGCCTCGCGGCGCGCCTGGGGACGGTCTCGCTGGTGGCCACCGCGAGCGGGCCTCCGCAGCGGGTGCCGCGGGCCGCGCCGTGCCCTCCTGCGGGACCCTCCCAACCTGGCCCCTCGGCGGTGGGCAGCCGCCCCAGGACAGTCAGCGGGGAGCCCGCGAAAAAGAAGAGAGGCAGGAAGAGGAGCGGGAAGAAGCAAGCGGGTGGCCCCGCTGCCCATCCTGCTCCGGCCTTGCCGGGCCGAGACCGGCCCCGTGCCGCGCCTGCCCCGGCTGCGTCCCGGGCGAAGCCTCCGCCCGCGCCTGTCGCGCCCTCCCTGACCCGTCCGGCACTTGAGATATGGTCGAAGGTGCTCGGACGCGAGGAGAGGCGTGCGGGGGCGGCACGCTCTCGCTCTCGCGGGGCGCGGCCGGCTGGAGCTCCGGCCGGGCCGCGGGTTCGTCCGGCGCGTGCGCCGAAGAGGGCGGCGGTATCCCTCACCGTCGCCCCGGGCAGCGCCATGACCTATTCAGAGGTCATGACAAAGGCGGTCGCTGGCGTGCGGTTACGGGATGTCGAGGTAACCAGCATCCGGTACCGCAAGGGGCAGACCGGGTACTCCATTTTAGAGATCCCGGGCCCGGACAGCGCTGCCGGGGCGGACCACCTGGCCGGTCGCCTGGCGGAGCTGTTCGCCGGCACGGACGTGAGGGTGTCCAGGCCGATTAAATCCGCCGAGGCGCGGGTTAGCGGCCTGGACGAATCCGTCACGGCCGACGGCGTGGCGGCGGCATTTGCCGCGGTAACCGGGTGCCGGGTGGACGAGGTCCAAACCGGCATCATCCGGCGTTCCGGGTCCGGGCTGGGCACGGTTTGGCTCCGCTGCCCGGCGGCTGCCATGAGGGCCCTCCTGGCGGCTGGCCGCCTACTCGTCGGCTGGTCGTCCGCCCGAGTAGAGGCCTTGCCCGCGCGAGCCCTCAGATGCTTCAGGTGCCCGGAGCTCCGGCACGTGCGGCAGAAATGCCCCCTCGACGCGGACCGCGGGCACCGGTGCTACAGGTGCGCCTGTATATAGTTGTTATAATAATTCATTGAATTATTATTATACAATTACCATATTATTTAGGAGATCCAGATAATTTTATTCCTGCCAACCCTATATCTACTCCAGAACACATTAAACCAGAATGATATTTTTTATTTGCCTACTCAATTTTACGAGGTATTCCCAATAAACTTGGTGGTGTAATTATATTATTTATATCAATTTTAATTCTTGTAATTCTTCCTGCAACTTCTATAATTCATAAAATCAAAACAAATATATTTTATCCTCTAACTCAAATTACATTTTGAATATTTGTAAATACATTTATTTTATTAACATGACTAGGAGGACAGATAATTGAATATCCTTATACTGAAATTAGTCAATTTTTTACTTTTATATATTTATCATATTTTTTTATTTCTATTTTAAATTATTATTTTATTATTATATTAATATTATTTTCTCTATTTTAAATTATTATTGAGATAAATTAATATTTTATAACTAGTTAATAAGCTTAAATAAGCATATATTTTGAAAATATAAGATAGAAATTAAATTCTATTAACTTAATATTATTAATATTTCCTTAATACCATAAATAAAAATTAAATAAATTAGTGATATTGACAAAAACTTTTTCCAACACAGAAATATTATTTTATCGTATCGAACTCGAGGTAATACCCCCCGAATTCAAATTACGAAAAAAGCATGAAATATGTAAACTAAGATAAATTTTAAAGTAAAAAAATCAACCCCAAAAAATAATAGAGTAATCAAATTTCTTACAAAAATAATTCTTAAATATTCTGCTATAAAAATTAATGCAAACTCACCCCCATAATACTCAGTATTAAATCCAGACACCAACTCAGACTCTCCTTCAACTAAATCAAAAGGAGTACGATTTAATTCAATTAATATTCTAGTTAAAAATATTAAATACAAAGGAAGTAAATAAATAATAAAAAATAAATTAGACTGAAAAATATAAAAGCTATTTAATGAAAATCTTTCAATTATTATTAGTAAGGAAAATAATATTAAAAATAACCTAACTTCATAAGAAATTGATTGAACAATTGAACGAATTGAACCTAACATTGAATAGTTAGAGTTAGATGATCAACCACTTAATATAAAAGGATAAACTCCTAAACATATAATTCTTAGTAAATACAATACCCTTATACTTATTGAGTACAAATTTACATAAAAAGGAATAACTACCCAGATAAATATTGATAAAATTAAAATTAATATAGGTATAAATAAATAATTGTAAAAATTGATCTTTTCAATTAAATAAAATTCTTTATTAAGTAATTTAATTACATCACTAAATGGTTGTAATAATCCAATAATTGATAATTTATTAGGACCTTTACGATCTTGGATATAACCTAAAATTTTACGTTCAAATAATGTTAAAAAAGCTACTCTAACCAATATTATTAATATTATTAAAATAAAAAAAGCAAAATGTATATAAAAATAATTTATTAATGAATATATTATTACTTATATAAATCATATATATTATGAAACTCTAAATTTAATGCACTCTATTCTGCCAAAATAATTATATAAATATATAAAATTTTTAAAATATCTGGTCCTTTCGTACAAAAATATTTAAATTAATTAAAGATAGAAACCGATCTGGCTCACGCCGATCTGAACTCAAATCATGTAAGATTTTAAAAGTCGAACAGACTTAATTATTAAATTACTGCACTTAAAATTTATCTTAATTCAACATCGAGGTCGTAATCATTAATAAAAATTTGATCTTTCCAAAAATATTACGCTGTTATCCCTAAGGTAATTTATCTATTATTATTTATTAAATACTCTTTATAAACAAAAATCATTGATAATTGTATATTAAAGTTTTACAAATTTAACAATCCTCCCAATTAAATTTACTTAAACCTCAAATTTCGATATATAAAAATTAAGATTTAGTAAATTAAATTCTATAGGGTCTTCTCGTCCCTTAATTATAATTAAGAATTTTAACTTAAAATAAAAATTCAATAAAAATAATTAAGAAAGCTTATATTTCATTAACTCCTTCATTCTAGTTTTCAATTAAAAAACTATTGATTATGCTACCTTAGTACAGTCAAAATACTGCAGCCATTTAAATTAATAAATTCAACGGGCAGAATCGACTTTAGATTATTAACAAAAAGACATGTTTTTGATAAACAGGTGAATATAAAATTTGCTTAATTCCAAAAATATTTATTTAAAATAAATATATATTTTACATTAAATTATACTAATTTTATCATTATATTAATTAAACAAAAATTATCTAATCTTATTTTATTTAATAAATACATTAATATAATCTAAATAATTAACTAATAAAAATTATAAATTATTAAATTTTTGCTAAAATAAATTAATTTCATATCTATATATGGTTGTAAATATATCTATATAATATGTATATATAACTATAATAGTAAATAAAATTATATAAAAATTATAGGTTATCCCATAATTTATAAATAAATTCATAATTTATTTTTAAAATTAAAAAAAAACTAATAAATTTATCTAAATATGTTAATATTAATTCTAGTCTAAAAGCATTTTTCAATACTTTTACTATGTTACGACTTTTTCTATTATAAAAATAAAAATGACGGGCGATTTGTACACTTAATATAATTAACTTCAATATAATTAATTGATTATATTTACTTTTAAATCCGATATCAAGTAGTAAATTAAAACAACACAAGTCAATTAAAATAAAATTAAATGTAACTCATATAAACTAAAATATGCAATATTTAGATTTGAATAATAATTATAATTAAAATTATTAAAAATAATATTCTTATAAATTTTAAAAACAACAATACATTAGCTAAATTTTAGTAAATCCTTTAGTGGGCTATCGATTAAATTATACAAGTTCCTCTAAACAAATTAAAAAGCCGCCATATTATTTAATTTTAATGATTTACATTTAATCAATAATTAATTTAAAAATTTTATATAGTAGGGTATCTAATCCTAGTTTTAATTTAAAATCATACATTCAAACAAATTCAATAATTAAATTAAAAAACTATTTAATTATTTCAGCAAAATTAGTTTCAATTACAAAAATTTATCAATAAACATCTAATACTAATTAAAATTTAATTAATTTACAAGTCAGGTCTAACCGCTACTGCTGGCACCTAATTAACCCTTATTAAATTCAATTACTAAATAAACTTTCATCTAATTATATTAATTATAAATTTTAAATGAGATACTACCTAATTTATTAAAAATATATATAAACTTAATCAAAATAATTAATTTAATAAACTACAATAAAATAATTAAAATTTTCAAATAAAATTAAATCTTTTCATTGTAATAGAAAAATTTTAAAAAGTTAAACTAAAATTTTTTATTAAACTAAAATAATCCACAATTTTAGTAAATTTTGCAAGTAATTTTAATATTTATTGAATAAATTCTTCAAAATTCAAAAATATTTAAAATTAAAC
>NW_026532798.1:0-661 GCF_026283585.1 Hylaeus volcanicus | reverse complement strand
ATTTATTGAATAAATTCTTCAAAATTCAAAAATATTTAAAATTAAACACAATTTATGAGGATTTTAATATATAATTATTTTTAGTTCTAGAAATTAAGCTAAATAAATTATATTTTTATAAATTAAATTTAAAAAATTAGTTTATATAATAAATTATTTATAAATATATTATATTAATTAAACTATTATTAATTAATCAGAATTATATTTCAATATGATATACATATAATTTTAATTCATAAATATATATTGATAATCAATCTTAAATATATATAATTAAATAAATATTAAATAATAAACTAAATAAAAATTAATAATTAAATACCCCCCCCCCAAATTCCTAATAAATAACGGAATTCGGGGGAGTATTTAAATATTGTTTTATTACATTTATCTATTATTTAATAAATTTATTATATATTTATATATAAAATCTTAATAAATAATAAGTAAATAATATATTAATAAATTATTTATATATATATATATATATATATATATATATATATATATATATTCTCTATAATTAAGAATATAATTAATTATTAATATATTTAATGCATAATACATATAATTTTTTTTTTTTTTTTATAAATATATCATATAACAGAAACTGTAATTATTTAATTTTAATAATTAATTTATTTAACCTATATAATAT
>NW_026532797.1:6380-8700 GCF_026283585.1 Hylaeus volcanicus | reverse complement strand
AAAATAAAGATTCTCACACCACTCGTATATGGGCGCTGGTATCGAATCATTTAAAATGTCCCCGTAATTGTTAACATATGTCCTCAAAAGATATCCCGGAATTTCAAAGTGGTCATTTACCTTGGGAGCCGTGGTTGTATCGATGGTTTCCAAATAAGAGTCCTCGTCGCCGTCCTCAGTCAAGTCTATGACCGGGATCTCGTCGAAGTTTGACGGATCGTCGAGAATAAACGTAGACGCCTCTGAATCGGCAGGCGACGACGGTCGGTTAACCGCGATTCTGGGGTTAGTCGAATGAACGGGAGGTTCCCGATATAGGGTGACCGCGACTCGTAATGTTTCGACGCGAGAAGTTAAGTCGTCGTATAAATTTTGTAGATATTTCGCGAGTTCTTTCTTTTGATGCTTCTTGACTCCTCCGCGACGACTCCTCCTGTTTGGACGACGCGAGCGGGACCGTGGAAGATTCTGCTTATTGTTCTATTAGAAATGATTCGAAATATATATTATGGAGTAAGAATAGTTAAAATCGGACGGGATTGGCATTAAACACAACAAGGCCGAGTGCTAAATAGCAACCCAAGCTATGAAGCGAAAATGGAAAGCCCGTGAATGACGCTAGAAAATGAATATCGCAAGATCTATACCTCCGCTTCCATACCGAGTGCTGTCAAGCGACCCTGGTGAAAGAAGGAGAATTCCAAATCCTGAGATTTCGTTGGAGATATCAAATGTCGTTCCTTTGAGTCTTCGCTCCTTGGTGAGAGCGCGACTACGCAGGACTCGAATGCTACCGTAATCAAGAAGTAATTTAAATTAGTCTAAAGCAGATCTGGGTCTGGAGGATCGTTAATAATAAAACGCGCACAATAGTAATGTAACAAACAAGAAAACACTTTATTTAATAGTAAAACAAACTAATAAAGGAGCGTACGATGCGCAAGAATTATGACAGTTAAAATAATAATAATAAGACGTACGATGCGTCGGAACGATGAACAATAACGATTCACAATGAATTATAACGAGTGTGTACGGACTGAGCTGTGTACGATGACCGACCGAACCGAACTGAAGACTGGACTGTACTGAACTGTACTGAAGACCGCGCTGCTCTGAACTGTACTGATACTGTACTGAAGTGGGAGCCGCGCAGGGCTCGTATTTATCGCTGGTTTGACGCATGCGCGTTATGCTCGGCACTCGCAGGTGCTTATCTTTGGGTCAGCGCTTTCTTGAGTCTGACGCCTCGAAGAGGCGTCCCTTATCTTTGCTGACTCCGCATCCGGTGCGCGCTGGACCGCGGAGACTTGATCGTGCCTTATCTATTGCTGACTCGGCGTCTGCCGATGTCGAAGGCGAACGGACGTTTAATATTGTATTACTTCTCGCGTTAGATTATTTGCTTAATCTCTGGCTGGGATTTAATTTCTTACTGTTAGAGATTATTATTCGTGGGAAAATATCATTTCCTGTGTGCTTAATATAAATAGTTCGCAATGTAGGTTGATTAATGCATTAATATGCGTGTAAGATGTCGACCGCAAATATATGTTAACAATGCTATATGGTTATGTATCGACTGTGAGTAAATGATAGTGTGGTAATGTCGCTTGGTTATTTATCGACGGTGAATTTATTTATCGACGGTGAATAATGATAATAATAATAATAATAGTCTGTGGTTATTTACTGACAGTAGGCAATTGATATTAATAGCGAGCGATTGTTTATTGATAGTAGGTAAATATTGTAAGATAATGTCGCGAAAAAATATTTGTGTATATACATGTACGTATATATAAATATATGTGTGTACGTTACTAGGATGTAACAATAGAGCCGTCTGGCAGTGCAATTGCTGCAACCGCAAAATTTTGTTGCAAGTTACCTCTTACTATCTTATGGATTATTCCCCAGGGATTTTTATTTCCTTCCACATGTACAAAGTTTCTCCAAGACTGTAACTTATTTTTTGTTATTTCAGCGACATATTTATTCCTTCCTTCTCTGTAACTTTCTCTTATGTGTTCCAGGTTAGGATTGTTTAGCATGCCTAACGCACGACCAAGCTATCTCTTCTTCCTTCGTGCGTCTCTTCTTAAGGCTGTGAGCTCCGTGGACCACCATGGAACTGATCTATTTATTTTCTTCTTCCTAGGAATGGATCTTCTGTAGGCTTCGGTAAGTAGTTTATTTATCCTAGCGATGTTCTATGTCATCTGTGTCGGAAATCCGGTTAACTTCTTCTTCAAATTGATCCCATCTTGCTGCTCTCTCTCTCTCTCTCTCTCTCTCTCTCTCTCTCTCTCTCTCTCTC
>NW_026532797.1:0-6370 GCF_026283585.1 Hylaeus volcanicus | reverse complement strand
CTCTCTCTCTCTCTCTCTCTCTCTCTCTCTCTCTCTCTCTCTCTCTCCCCCTCTCCAGAATGGGTATCTGGTCTCGCTATCCGCATTTGGAGCCTGAGAGTAATTAAATTGTGATCCGAAATTGAGCCCAAATCTGTCACTTCCCAAGATAAGATTCTGTTGACAATACTATTTCCAGCCAATGAAATGTCGATATTTGACCTTCCATGTATGCTGGAATACGTAAACGTATCGCTAGGTCTATTTAGTATATTCAGGTTCCTAGCAAAAATAAATTCCTCCCATTTGGTGCCTGACTCGTCCAGATCTGTTGCAAACCAAGAAGGGGATTTCGCATTTGCATCCATCATAATGACAGTATTATTCTCTCCAATTTCATCTAAACAATTTTCAAGTTTAGCTATAAATCCGTATGCTGTAATCGAATGCTGGCAATACAAATTAATCAAATAAAATTTTTGTTCCCCGTACGTGATGTAAATACATAGCATATGCTCCGACTGGAATTCTGGCATTACAAAGTAATCCAATTTAGTACCATCGATTATTACTGCCACCCACGGAACATCACATGATGATTGAATCACCATGATATTAGAAGATTTATATCCTATAACCTTTCTCCGGAAGGTATACGGTTCCTGAACACATAGTATAACCAATCCTTCATCTTCAATTATTTTTCTAAGGTCCGCAGCAGCCCTTATTGAACGCTGTGCATTTACTTGACCTATTTTTAGGACCATTGTATTTTATTTCTATAAATCTCAATCTGTCTCAAATATTCCGGGCATATTTTGTTGCGAACACTATGCGCTATATCCTTTCTCTTTAACCTAACACAAGCTGGACACTGTGGGTTATTTTTTTGTTTGCAACCATCCGGCACCGTACAAAACTTAGCTACGTGCCCATACATATGGCATTTAAAATATCTTGCAATGTTAATATATTCTCTCACGCGGTATGTCCGCCAAAACATAAAAACTCTTCCTTCTGTTGTTAGCTTCTCAAATGCGTTTCCAGGCAGCTGAACAATCCAGTTAACACGGTCACTATTTCTAATTTTAAAAGAGTGCCTAAAACTTACTTTTGGTGAAAGTTCTACTCTTTCTTCTTCCGTTAAAGTATCAAAGTTCTTAGCAACCAAATCCTTTGTTAGGTCCTCAGAACTTAGGTCGCTTTCAACATCATAAATGATGACTGTAGGGTCTAACTTTTTTGGCTCAGCAGCACTTACTCCAATAGTTTCTAATCCCACTTGATTAATTACTTCTATATCCTTTTTACTTTCTACCTCAATAAGTACCCCCTTATTTCTAAGTTGTTTTATGTTTCTCACTTTTAACTGCTGTCTTTTGTTCTCTAGCTTTTTGGTCACTTGTGCCCTTATCTCATCATTGGTTCTTTTATCCTTTTCATCTACAGGCTTTATGAGCAACACTTCACTTCTCTGCCTACTTCTGGATCTTGACCTTGCTGGACCTGAAGCCGGACCAGCTCCACGAGTTGCAACTTTTGCGTAGGTAAGTGTTGGTGTTTTAGCACATTCCTCATGTCGAGCCTGTAGCTTCTCTTTCTCCAAAATCGTGTTTTGGAGTTTGGACTCCAGAATACTCCATTTCGACAATATGTACTTTATCGCCGGTTTTGTCAACTTATTGTTTTCATTAAATAGAAAGACCTCCAGGCCTTCTCTTTCCCTTCTTACCTCATCTAGTGTTGTCGATGATAGCCTCGAAACTTCTGGCGATTTATCCTGATCCATTGCATACCTTTTCCTTTTTGCTAATAAAGGAGTCCCCATATCCTTAGGAATGGAGGATATCGAGCTAGCTCTACTATGTCTACCTTTAGGTCTACCTTAGATGTCTACGTCGGTGTTAGTTTCGTCAAAACTACTACCGTCGCCATTTCCTCTCCACTACTGACTACCTCCTTCGCCGCCTTCTTCGTCTTGGTTTTTAAAGATTTAAAAGAACTCATAGTTGATCCCACGAACGTGTTGGAAAGGAGGTCCACCCGACCAGAGACACCTTTGCCCGGGCAAGCCTAGTACACTGGGGTTTCGGCAGGTTCCCCAGGTTGGTCGCTTGGGATTGGGACTGCCCACCCAACCACACATCCCATCGCCACGCACCATAGCTTAGGATTCGGGGGCAATTTATAGAGTTACCATACTCGTAATGCGGGCGATTAAGGCAAGATCCCCGAATCCCTGCCGTCTCGTACCAATCATAAAACCACCGAAGTGGGATTATGATTGGGTCGTTGAGACGACCAACAGGGGCCTAGGGTGTGAGCCGCCTTGCTGTTAGGCAAGTCGCAGAGGCGTTACTCAGTTTCCCTCGATACCAACGGACTAATCCGTGGCTACGAGGTACTAACGGTGGTAACCACTAGGAGGTGAACGCTTGCAATGAGTTGGATGGACCCCGGAATGATCTCGGATACTAGGATAGAAATCCCGACACCTTAATCAACCGCCGGGGTACGTCAACCCAACCCCCTACCACCGGGGGCCGGGGTCAGCTCACACCCCGGTCCCCGTCGTCAGCCTGCCGCCCTCTTGGCGGCACTTGCGAGGAGGCCCCCCGCGCACGGCCAACAGCAGTCGCCCGTCCACGCAATGGCGGGCGCCGACGCGAGCAGCGTCCCTTTCCCGGGCTTGCTCGGCGGTCTCCTTCTTCGAGATAACCTCCTCGCAGAAGGAGACTACAGCCTTCAACGACCTGTCACCCGCGACCATGTGGTCGACCACGGCCACGAGCGAGAGGTCCCACCCTCCCATAGCAGCTCTGAGGGCACGGCGCGGCACTGCCCACGCAGGACACTCCTCAAGTATGTGCCGCGACGTATCTACGTCTTCGCCGCAGTGGTGACACTGCGCAATCGGCTCCCGCCCCATCCTATGCAGGTACTCTCCAAAGCAACCATGTCCGGAGAGCACCTGCGTGAGGCGGAAGGTCAACCTAACCCGTCTCCTGCACCATGTTTCGAACATGAGCAAGAGAGCCCGAACTATCGGACGGCCCGAAGGGGCGGCTGACAATTGCCGCTCCCATCGAGCCCACGTGTCCGCCCGGGCCTGGCGCCTTCGCACTTCGGCTTCGTCCTCCTCCCCGACGGTCAGCTCCAGCCCCGACGGGCGGCGGATAGAGCATGTGACCATATACAGTGCTGCCCGCTCCGCCGCCAACAGGTGGAAGGGCGGTACAACCGCGACGAGGCCCACCACCTACGTGGAGACGGTGCGGTACCCCCGTATGATATGAGGGAGTGCGACGCCGGTTGGTCTCCAGCGCGCGGAACTACACAGGGGCCCCATAAAGGGCAATGGACCGCACCACCTCCGTATAGAGGCGGCGGATACGTATCTCGGGCCCCCCGATATTTGGCAACAGCCGCCCTAACGCGGCTGCTGTCCTCCCAAGTCGGGGGGCCATGAGGCCGAAATGCTGGTCAAAGCCCCAGCGGCTGTCGATGATAAGACCCAAATATTTTATTGTAGGCCTGACCTCGACGTAGGTATCGACAACACGAATCCGAAGGTTATCCCCCAGGGGCGGCCTCCGACACCAAGGCGATCCGTACAACCAGATCGCCTCGGTCTTTTCGGCAGCCACTACCAGCCCCAACCACGCAGTCGAGGGCGGATTCGGCAAGATGCCTGGTCCCCCTCCACTCCTCCCCCTCGGTATATAGCAGGGTGTCATCCGCATTGCAGACCCGTATGCGGGGAGAGTGCGATCCGCAGCACCGCATCATACGTCAGGTTCCACAGGAGCGGTCCGAGGACCGAACCCTGCGGAACCCCGCGGTGCGTTTCCCTTACCAGTAAGTTACCGCACCGGCCTGTGTATATTACCTCTCTGTTGCAGAGATAGTCCCTAATCACCTCACGGATGTGGGTGGGTACTTGGAAGTATTCCAAAGCCCCCACCACGTCCGACATGGGCAGGGAGTTGAAGGCGTTAGATATGTTTAGCAACACCGCCATCAACACACCGCCCCAAGTGACAGTTGCCTCCCGGAGGAGACGCAGACGCTCTAAAGCGTCTATCGTTGAGCGCCCCCTCCGGAACCCAAACTGGCTGTCGCTCATACTGGGACCACCCCGCGACGGATGCTCGACAAGGCGGGAAGCTATAATTCTTTCGAACAGCTTACCCGCCTCGTCGATCTGACAAACCGGCCGATATGCAGAGGGAGACTCTGCGGGTCTACTTTCCTTTTGGAGGAGGACCAGGCATGCTCGCTTCCATATTCTGGGGAAGGTTCCCCGTATCAGGTGCGCGTCCAGCACGCTCCGTAACTCCAGGGCGAGTACCCTCAATTGCAAGGCCAACACCTTTCCGGGAACTTCATCTGGGCCCGTGGCTTTTTTGCCCTTTCCCCGGAGCTCCCGGATAGCTCTGAAGAGCTCCCACCCAGAGACACGGAACTCGTCCGACCACTCAAAGGCGGACAGTTCCAGGGCGCGTTCGGGGCCCACGTCCCCCCGATCGTCGGGGGGAAAAAGAGCACATAAGATGCGCCCCAAAATCTCCGGGTCTAGCCTCTCCGTTAAAGGGGGCGCCCAAGGGCGGCGCTTTCCAAGCACCCCGTACAGCTCGGCGACGCTCTGCTCCGGGTCGCCGCCTAAGAAATGGCGGCGCCGAGCGCGGGTATACTGGCGACGGGCGCGGCCGGCCGTTCTTCTGAGGTTGGCCACCTCGCCCGTCCACCAGTACGCGGACTTCCTCGGGGGTCGCTCTCGGACCCGGGGCATGCCAAAGTCACATATCATCTGCAAAGTGCCCCAGATCCACTCGACCCCCTCGTCCGCCCCACGCTCCCTGGCATGTGGCTAGGCAGAGCCCTCAATAACGGCACTGAGCAGGTCCCCGTTCAGTCGCTTCAGCGCCCACCGAGGCGCTGATGGGGTGCTACGCCGGAGTAGCACGTCCAACGGCGGGTCCTTATTCACCATCCCTTGATAAATTTGGTTAAATTATGTAATACAACATACTAAATACAATGTGTTACGAGCCAGGGCGATAGCGACGCGCGTGTGAGCCCTGCGAGTGGGTTGAATTCAAGAATCGAAGAAAATACGATTAGTCCTGTTTATTTCAATGGATTCAAAGATTTAGGTTGGAGTAGAAATCGCAGACGACTCTGACGCGAAGTCAGATAGCTGCTGGGAATTGGTACCTCCCGGTATAGGGTAACCGTACGGTCGGTATCTACCGGTAAAGGGTAACCGCTGGGGAGGTTAGGTAAAGAATAAGAAAGGAAAGATTGGTATCTCCCAATTAAGGGTAACCGTAGGATCGGTATGTCCCGGTAAAGGGTAACCGTTGGGAAGGTTAGGTAAGGATTGAATCGTATCGTTGGAATATAATACGCGACGTGGATAAAGCCTCGCAACTATTAATTCTAAACAAATTATAACTCGAGCGGTAAAGTTATTATGTTGTGGGGTCGTTACACTGGTTAGGATTGCTTGCCCGGGAGGTGGAGCTGGAGCGGACGGTCGCCGAGCTCAGGGCCCGCGTGACCGAGCTGGAAGCCCGGCTTGCGCGGGGCCCGGTCGCGCCTGCCGCTGTGCCGTCGGTGCCGCCGCCCGTCGATCCGGCGGTATCGGTGCCGGTGCCCCCCTCGCGGCCGAGTCCGTCCTCGACGGCGAGGTCGAGTCGGCCTGCGCCCGCCGGTCCGTCGCGGAAGCCTGCGATGGGCGGCGCGACCCTCGCGCCGACCGTGGACGCCGAGGGCCTCATCCGTCGCCTCTGCGGCGAGATGGAGGTGCGCCTCGCGGCGCGCCTGGGGGCGGTCTCGCTGGTGGCCGCCGCGAGCGGGGCTCCGCAGCGGGTGCCGCGGACCGCGCCGCGCCCTCCTGCGGGTCCCTCCCAACCTGGCCCCTCGGCGGTGGGGAGCCGCTCCGGGACAGACAGCGGGGAACCCGCGAAAAAGAAGAGAGGCAGGAAGAGGAGCGGGAAGAAGCAAGCGGGTGGCGCCGCTGCCCATCCTGCTTCGGCCTTGCCGGGCCGAGACCGGCCACGTGCCGCGCCTGCCCCGGCTGCGTCCCGGGCGAGGCCTCCGCCTGCGCCTGTCGCGCCCTCCCTGACCCGTCCGGCACCTGAGACATGTTCGAAGGTGCTCGGACGCAAGGAGAGGCATGCTGGGGCGGCACGCTCTCGCACTCGCCGGGCGCGGCCGGCTGGAGCTCCGGCCGGGCCGCGGGTTCGTCCGGCGCGTGCGCCGAAGACGGCGGCGGTATCCCTCACCGTCGCCCCGGGCAGCGCCATGACCTACTCAGAGGTCATGGCAAAGTCGGTCGCTGGCGTGCGGTTACGGGATGTCGGGGTAACCGGCATCCGGTACCGCA
>NW_026532796.1:456-1337 GCF_026283585.1 Hylaeus volcanicus | reverse complement strand
CTCCAAAGTTCCAGCGGCGTAATGCTTTTTTAAATTTCACTCCAAAGAGCCAGCGGCGTATTGGTTTCTTAAATTTCACTCCAAAGTGCCATCGGAGTATTGCTTCCTTAAATTTTATTTCAAAGTGCCATCGGCCTCTTGCTTCCTTAAAATTCACTCCAAAGTTCCAGCGGCGTATTGCTTTCTTAAATTTCACTCCGACGTGCCAACGGCGTATTGCTATCTTAATTTCCACTCGAAAGTGCCAGCGGCGTAATGCTTCCTTAAATTTCACTCCAAAGTGCCAGCGGCGTATTGGTTTCATAAATTTCACTCCAAAGTGCCAGCGGAGTATTGCTTCCTTAAATTTTATTTCAAAGTGCCAGCTGCGTATTGCTTTCTTAAATTTCGCTCCATAGTGCCAGCGGCGTAGTGCTAATATAAATTTTAGTTCATAGTCCAAGCGGCGTAGTGCTAATATAAATTTTAGTTCATAGTCCAAGCGGCGTAGTGCTAATATAAATTTTAGTTCATAGTCCATGCGGCATAATGCTATCTTAAATTTTGTTTCAAGGTGCCAGAGGCGAATTGCTTCCTCAAATTTTATTTCAAAGTGCCATCGGCGTATTGCTTTCATAAATTTCACTGCAAAGTGCCAGCCGAGTATTGCTTCCTTAAATTTTATTTCAAAGTGCCATCGGCGTCTCGCTTTCTCAAAATTCACTTCAAAGTGCCAGCGGGGTAATGCTTCCTTAAATTGAACTCCAAAGTTCCAGCGGCGTAATGCTTTTTTAAATTTCACTCCAAAGTGCCAGCGGCGTATTGGTTTCTTAAATTTCACTCCAAAGTGCCATAGGAGTATTGCTTCCTTAAATTTTATTTCAAAGTGCCATCGGCGTCGT
>NW_026532796.1:0-446 GCF_026283585.1 Hylaeus volcanicus | reverse complement strand
TTAAATTTTATTTCAACGTGCCATCGGCGTATTGCTTTCTTAAATTTAACTCCAAAGAGCCAGCGGAGTATTGCACCCTTAAATTTTATTTCAAAGTGCCAGCGGCGTATTGCTTTCTTAAATTACACTACGATGTGTCAGCGGCGTATTGCTTTCTTAAATGTTACTCCGATGTGCCAGCGGCGTATTGCTGTAATAAATTTTATTTCAAAGTGCCAGCGGCGTATTGCTTTCTTAAATTACACTACGATGTGCCAGCGGCGTATTGCTTTCTTAAATGTCAGTCCGATGTGCCAGCGGCGTACTGCTGTCAAAAATTTTGTTTCAAAGTGCCAGCAGCGTATTGCTTTCTTAAATTCCTCTCCAAAGTGCCAGCGGCGTAATGCTTCATTAAATTTCACTCCAAAGTGCCAGCGGCATATTGCTTCCTCAAACTTTATTTCAAA
>NW_026532795.1:0-1170 GCF_026283585.1 Hylaeus volcanicus | reverse complement strand
ACAAAATAAAAGCTTATTTTTGAAAAATAACTGTGTTTTCCTTTACACCTCCTCATAATCTAATTTACTAAATGTACTTTCTTTGACATTGAAAAGAAATTGAAACTGGTATAACAAAATGACCATTGTGGGTCATATGATCAAGAAAGTACACGATTTAACAATCTACTTTCGATATGAGAGACGTAGCAGAGAAGTTCTAGAAAACCTATAAAAATGTGTGTTTAACACGTAGAATTGCTCACGAATTCAACATTAATTGTGAGACAAACTCAACTGTACAAAAAAACTGTATACTGTGTACAAGTACATATGAGGATCTTAGTCCAATTTAGGGTATACTTAAGTCGTTTTAAAGTAATTTTGATCGATGTCGATAAAAAGAGACGGTTATTAAACCAATAAGTGCATAAATTTAAGGAATGTAAGTTGTAAATTAATAAATGTTATAAGTAACCTATTATCCCGATAAGTAATAAAAAAATGGATAAAACTAGTAGAGATCGTCCGTAGTTAATATAAAAAGCTACTCCGAGAAATGACATATCTTGATTGTTTTACAACTGTATTTAATAAAGTTGATATTGACAACAATAATAATAACGATTTTTTTTAAATTATTCCCGATGAATTTTGAATATATATAATATGAGTTGAATATTAATTTTCTTATGAGTATAAAAAATTAGCAGAAGAAGCATAAACGGAGTTCTTCGTTATGGAACTATATTGCAATCAAAACGGAGAAGTAGTGGTGTTTGTCAACTTTGGACATATCGAATGTTAAATTTAATAAATCTACTAAGCCTCCCATGATGAATTATACAAATCTAATCTAGTCATCTTATTAGCATGAAGAGGAATCAAGACAGAGAATGTGTACTGACAGCTCATTTAGAACTATACTAAAAATTAGGTAGAGAAGAAAAAAAGGTTAATTTATGGAAAGTTTGTATACAATTATGTCTGAAGAGTATAAAAGCCTTCTAAATTTGACAAAAGAAACAAGGTCTTGATTGTTTAACAACTGAATTTAATAAAGTTAATATTAACAACAATAATAATAACGATTTCTTTTTAAATTATTCCCGATGAATTTATATGAGTTGAATATTAATCTTCTTATGAGTATGAAAAATAGCAGAAGAAGCATAAACGAAGTTCTTCGTT
>NW_026532794.1:824-1087 GCF_026283585.1 Hylaeus volcanicus | reverse complement strand
TTTTTTATGGGGAACTTTAAAAAACCGAATATACGCCAATCCACCAACCACCCAAGATCAAATGCGGGGAAGAATAGCCGAAGCCTGCAGAGCGCTAACAGGAGAACAGACATTGAGAGCTGTAGACAGCACTCGGTCAAGACTTCGACAATGTTTGGATATTGGAGGAGGCATCTTTGAAGACACAATCCATATGTGATGTACAAAAAATATTCATATGGCAAAGGTATTTAGTTTACAACAATTCTTATTTTTTGTAAACT
>NW_026532794.1:0-724 GCF_026283585.1 Hylaeus volcanicus | reverse complement strand
GGTGGGCAAATAATGAAGTAATGAGGGACAGAAGATTTTTAAGAAAAGTCCTGTTTTGTGACGAAGCCACATTTGTAAGTGACGGAGCTCTAAATAGACACAACTGCCACTATTGGGCCCCGACTAATCCTCACTGGATAAGGCAGGTAGACCGGCAGCATCGATGGTCGATTAATGTCTGGTGCGGGATTCTTGGCGACATGATTATTGGGCCTTATTTTTTTGATGGTCATGTTTCAGGAAACATTTATGCGACATTTATCCAGGAACAGCTCCCTCAACTCCTCGAAAATATACCTTTGGAGTTAAGGCGGGAAATGTGGTTCCAGCAGGACGGTTGTCCAGCCCATTACTCTCGACAAGCACGGAATGCCGTTACCGCAATGTTTGGAGACCGCTGGATTGGAAGGGGTGGTCCTGTTCCCTGGCCGCCAAGATCTCCTGATCTCACTCCTCTCGACTTTTTTATGGGGAACTTTAAAAAACCGAATATACGCCAATCCACCAACCACCCAAGATCAAATGCGGGGAAGAATAGCCGAAGCCTGCAGAGCGCTAACAGGAGAACAGACATTGAGAGCTGTAGACAGCACTCGGTCAAGACTTCGACAATGTTTGGATATTGGAGGAGGCATCTTTGAAGACACAATCCATATGTGATGTACAAAAAATATTCATATGGCAAAGGTATTTAGTTTACAACAATTCTTATTTTTTGTAAACT
>NW_026532793.1:0-1103 GCF_026283585.1 Hylaeus volcanicus | reverse complement strand
CATTTTCCATTAAACCAAATAACTTTCTATGGCAAAGTTGTAGCTTTAGTGGTCCCCTTTCTAACGGTATTTCAAAATCTACGTCATTTCGATTTTTTCAATAATTATTGGGTCTGGGAATTAATCGTGTCGATTTTTCAAAAGATGGCGTAACTTTGCATGGTTGTATCGGGCAATACTTTTTTCTTTTTCACATGAGTGGTCTAGTGTCAAACTACAAAAATCATCATCTATCATTTCATCGAAGTTTGGATAAACATTTTTTTTTGCGCCTTAAATATGTCAAATTTTGTACCGAAAAAGCAACATTTCCCGCAAGCATTAATTTTTTGCTTTCATTTGAAGAAAACTGCGGCTGAAGCGCATCGAATGTTGGTGGAAGCCTATGGTGAGCATGCTCCATCGGAACGTACATGTGAACGGTGGTTTTCACGGTTCAAAAGTGGTGATTTTAGCACGGAAGACAAGGAACGTCCCGGCCAGCCAAAAAAGTTTGAAGATGCGGAATTGGAGGCATTGCTCGATGAAGATTCGAGTCAAACTCAAGATGAGCTTGCCAGAGCATTGAATGTTGACCGAAGCACTGTTGGATATCGTTTAAGGGCCCTTGGTTTCATTCGCAAGTTGTCAAATTGGGTACCACATGAATTGACGCCAGCGCAAGCTGAAAGGCGTTTAGTGACTTGCGAAATGCTGCTCGCAAGGCACAAAAAAAGAGGTTTTCTGTATCGAATTGTCACTGGTGACGAAAAATGGATTCATTACGATAACCCCAAGCGCAAAGCATCGTATGTTAAGCCCGGCCAACCAGCAACATCACAGCCAAAACAAGAAATTCACGGCGACAAGGTAATGCTGTCTATTTGGTGGGATGAGGAGGGAGTGGTGTATTATGAGCTGCTGAGAAGTGGTCAAACCATCGATGGGCCTTTCTACCGACAACAATTGATACGTTTGAAACAAGCAATCAAAGAAAAACGCACGAAATGGGAGACCAGAAAAGAGACATTGATTTTCCTACATGACAATGCTCGGCCACACATTGAGAAATCGGTCAAAAACTACTTGGAAAATAGCGGATGGGAAGTTTTGGCTCACGCCCC
>NW_026532792.1:1213-1684 GCF_026283585.1 Hylaeus volcanicus | reverse complement strand
CATTTTGAAATAATATTTACGAATGCAATACGCCACTGGTACTTTGAAATAAAATTTAAGGAAGCAATACGCCAGTGGCATTGTGAAAATAAAATTTAAGGAAGCACTACGCCCCTGGCACTGTGAAATGAAATTTAAGAAAACAATACGCAGCTGGCATTAAGAAATAATATTCAAGAACACAATACGCCTCTGGCACTCTGAAATAATATTTAAGAAAGCAATACGCCGCTGGCACTCTGAAATAATATTTAAGAAAACAATACGCCGCTGGCACTGTGAAACGAAATTTAAGAAAGCTTTACTCCGCTGGAATTTTGAAATAAAATTTAAGAAAGCATTACGCCGCTGGCATTTTGAAATATGATTTAAGAAAGCATTACGCCGCTGGCATTTTGAAATAAAATTTAAGAAAACAATACGCCGCTGGCACTGTGAAATGAAATTTAAGAAAGCAATACGCCGCTGGCT
>NW_026532792.1:0-1113 GCF_026283585.1 Hylaeus volcanicus | reverse complement strand
ACGCCGCTGGAATTTTGAAATAAAATTTAAGAAAGCATTTCGTCGCTGGCACTGTGAAATGAAATTAAAGAAAGCATTACGCCCCTGGCACTGTGAAATGAAATTTAAGAAAACAATACGCAGCTGGCATTAAGAAATACTATTCAAGAACACAATACGCCGCTGGCACTCTGAAATAATATTTAAGAAAGCAATACGCCGCTGGCACTCTGAAATAATATTTAAGAAAACAATACGCCGCTGGCACTGTGAAACGAAATTTAAGAAAGCTTTACGCTCTGGAATTTTGAAATAAAATTTAAGAAAGCATTACGCCGCTGGCATTTTGAAATATAATTTAAGAAAGCATTACGCCGCTGGCATTTTGAAATAAAATTTAAGAAAACAATACGCCGCTGGCACTGTGAAATGAAATTTAAGAAAGCAATACGCCGCTGGCATTTTGAAATAATATTTAAGAATGCAATACGCCACGGGTAATTTGAAATAAACTTTAAGGAAGCAATACGCCGCTGGCAATTTGTAATATAATTAAAGAAAGCATTACGCCGCTGGCACTGTGAAATGAAATTGAAGAAAACAGTATTCCGCTGGCATTTTGAAATAATATTTACGAATGCAATACGCCACTGGTACTTTGAAATAAAATTTAAGGAAGCAATACGCCGCTGGCATTGTGAAATGAAATTTAAGAAAACATTACGCCCCTGGCACTGTGAAATGAAATTTAAGAAAACAATACGAAGCTGGCATTATGAAATAATATTTACGGAAGCAATACGCCGCTGGCACTGTGAAATGAAATTTAAGAAAGCTTTACGCAGCTGGAAATTTGAAGTAAAATTTAAGAAAGCATTACGCCCCTGACACTGTGAAATGAAATTTAAGAAAACAATACGCAGCTGGCATTATGAAATAATATTTAAGGACGCAATACGCCGCTGGTACTTTGAAATAAAATTTAAGAAAGCATTACGCCGCTGGCATTGTGAAAATAAAATTTAAGAAAGCTTTACGCCGCTGGCACTGTGAAACGAAATTTAAGAAAGCTTTACGCCGCTGGAATTTTGAAATAAAATTTAAGAAAGCAATACGCCGCTGGCATTGTGAAAA
>NW_026532791.1:6954-10439 GCF_026283585.1 Hylaeus volcanicus | reverse complement strand
CTCATTGGCTACCGCGAGCGCTGCATCGGCATCCTCGCGCTCTGATTGGTCGGGGTTTTCGCTTAATATCTCCTTAACGAAGCCCCATCCGACATTTTTGCCAAGGAAATTGTTGTTCAGAATCGTCTCAGCTACCCCCCATTTCCGGCTCCTCCCCGAGTTTTGGGACACCCTGTATAGTATACGTGCATATACAGCGCACGTAGCGTACATGGATGACGGCGCATACGAGTACGCATTCGTCAAACTCGCGACAGCTCGTATCGAGGCCGGTTTTGAAATACAAAAACACTTCAGTCGCGGCGCTCGCTCCGAAGATGAAAGAAGCATTTCAAAATAGCCACGAGAGATATCTTTGTATCATATTTTTCTACTGGATTCGTCCCATAAACGTCAGCAAAACAACCTTTGTTGATCCATACGTTTCAAACTCGCTGAACGCGAGCCCGTGGCAACAGACAAATTAAACCTGCGCGCACTTTTATTCCTACTTTTTCCCAATACGCGCGCTTCGCGTGTTCTTTTATGACAAGCCCCCATCGTTCAACATTATATTATTCTATTAGAAAAAAAGAAATGCGATCCTGGACGTGCTGTTTCTCTTCGTAAGCGCGTTATCGATCCGTCTCTTTATTCGTTCTTTTTCCGTCTCTTTTCTCAACAACGGTTTTCCCTTAATTCTACAATCGTGTACCGACCTGCTTTTTGTCTCGAAATAAGCAACTCGCTATTTATTCGCACCTTGTTACTTGAAGTCGACCGTTGAATAAGAGATCCGACGAGAAGCGAGAGGCCCGAGAAGAGCCGTCTCTCGTTGTACAGGGTTTCGTTGATCTTGATTTTCAAGTTCGAGGTCAATTTCGCGGGGAGTTTTTTACGTCAACTTTGACTAAATCGTAGGCGTACAATCCACGCTGTGGTGATATATAATTTTGTGACACCCTGTACATACACGCGTTCCATTCGTTAGATTTTACTAGCGCTAAAACGAGAAAGCAACTATTTCCAAAGCACGACACTCGTGTTCGAGCGATATGTTTATAGTTGGCTGCAACCTCGTTTTGTCTACGGATTTGCTCTCGTCACGCTCGGGAAGAAAGTCGAGCCGAATAGCATATCCGTTTCGAAATAAGATTACCGTTGGGAACGGATGGCTTTTGGAGTCCTCGGAGTCGTCTACTCATTTTTCACTCGGATCTTTTACATGATGTAGCAAAGGCATAGAAAGTCGACATTAAGGAGCTTCCAAGCAACGCTCCGAGTCTCGAAAAGGATCGTTTCAACATTATCACTTACGATGCATCCTAGAAGGATGTTTCCGTCTTCCGAGCACTCGCTCGCATGAAATTGCAGCCGGAGCAAAGCGATATTACCGCAGGGAAGAGGGAAGACATTATCGAATACATAAATGTCGCGTCGCGTCGGTTGCGAGCTCGTAAATTTGCTTCTTGCCATCGAGCGATATCGAATACCGCGTTGCGACTCTAACTTCGAACCGCTAGCCCTAACCCGTCGACTTTATCGCGACAATTTTTCTTCCCAAGTATGACCACGCGAACGAACGACACCGTGTTTCGCATCGAATCCACTTGTCTCGACTGCTGGACGTCGTAACGTTTCCCTTAAAGATCCTCGGCTCCTGGCAAGTTTACCTTTCGACTTTCCCATTCGAGATTTTGTTTTCGCCAATCTTGCTTCCCGCTCGAGTCGAAGATCCGCCAAAGTTTCCCGTCTTCGAGACGCCGTTCACGGATTTCCTTCTCGAGAATTTTCCATCCTTCTTTCTACGTTCGCTCTGGCCTGACGATAAAAAAGAAAACACCGAAACATTTTCCTTAAACTTCTTTCAACCATGTCTCTTTCTTTCTATCTGTGTTTTGTCTCGATCGAACAATGCTGGAATATTTACTATAATTTAATTTTTGGTTTGGTAGAAAAGTAAGTGTACCGAGAATATAAAATGCGAACGAACCTCAATTTGCGAAAGTAATTGTTGGCTGCAAAAGGGACGGGAAAATACATGAAAATTAACGAGACACGTTGGCAGTTAATTTGCAATAACTTTACGCTGTGATAATAATTCAAGAAGAGGCGAGGTTCGTACACATATAAATTTAATTATCTTCAAGTATCTTCAATTATCTTCAATTATCTGCAATTGAACTGTTGATTTAAATCAGTGTGATACGTGGACGGAAGAATCTTAAGCAAAAGAAACACGAGCTAGTTTCTGAAAGAAAAAAAGAGACACCTGTGACTCCCTTAAAGTAATGGAATATGGTACATTATTTGGTGTAATTTGATTATCTCTTATAACTTAGAATATAACGTGCGCCGTTACTCTAGCTCAAGTCCGTCCACGTGAGCACGAGAGTTTCTTCCACCTCGATCTCGTTACGATGCGCGTTCTACGATGGCGCAGCTCCTTCATTTGCTCTCCTCTTCGCTCTGCTGAAAACTGACCTCTGTCTCTCTCGACTGAGACGTTTGAGAAGAGACGTTGGGAGAAGAAGCCACGAGAGGGGCGCCAACCGTGGACAGGCTCGCTCTAGCTGCAAACTACTATGTATACATACTCACTACACCACACGTACACACCTTCCAATGATCCATACGGATCACCCCGCGGATTACAAACGCGGAACCACTGTTTATTTTTATGAAATTCCATCGGACAGAAATAGTTTGGGAACGGATAGAAAACGAACGTCGTTTTCGTTATCGATTTCCTGTCACGGCACGCGGCTGCGGTGAAGTTCAGGATCAACATTGGGGGTTGAATTCTGCGGTTGAATTCCTTCCGCTTTCCCTCGCCCGGCCTCATGAATTTTCTGGAAATTGGATCGTATTTCTCCGTGTGATTCGTTTCTTTCCGAGCTTGTTATTTCGCGAAAGTGGTCCTCTGAAAAGTAGTACGAATTTACTCGGCCGGTATTACTTTGCAAAAGAGAAAGATCGCGACGCGTACCTATGTCGATGGTCTCTCCGCAACCGAAAAACCTTGCAAAAAACTTTGATCGATCGCGGACGGTCGCTGGCAGACGTGTCGCGAAAGTTAATAGTCGTTAGCTCTCGCGTGTTTGTCCGTTTTTCGTGGAATGTTCCGCTGGCGTACGGAGAACGTTGGAATTGTAAAAAATGTTCCGAACCGGCCGTTGGCCAGGTTTCCCGAGACAAACACCTCGAGGTTCGATATCGAATTTCCGAAATTGCCGCGGGGAACAGCTGCGAACTCAGATGCCGCGATGAAATTCAAATCGACGACGAAGAAGCGGAGAGAAGAAGGAAACGTAGATGCCATTCCCATTCCGGAGCAGCGTCCCGCGATTACGTTCGGTAACAAACAGTGTCAGTGGGCCGCATTGGCGGCAGCTACGGAATCGCTATCAGGGAATGAGATATTCCACCCTTGCGGGGATCGACGAGAGAGAGAGAGAGAGAGAGAGAGAGAGAGAGAGAGAGAGAGAGAGAGAGAGAGAGAGAGA
>NW_026532791.1:0-6854 GCF_026283585.1 Hylaeus volcanicus | reverse complement strand
GAGAGAGAGAGATGTGGAGAGAGAGAGAGATGTGGAGAGAGAGAGAGATGTGGAGAGAGAGAGAGAGAGAGAGAGAGAGAGAGAGAGAGAGAGAGAGAGAGAGAGAGAGAGAGAGAGAGAGAGATAGAGAGAGAGAGAGAGAGAGAGAGAGAGAGAGAGAGAGAGAGAGAGAGAGAGAGAGAGAGAGAGAGAGAGAGAGAGAGAGAGAGAGAGAGAGATTTTTGTCGGTCGCAGGGAACACGAGGCATTGGCACGACGCCACGCAAGCGAATATTGCCGCTAAACTGGCAACCCAGTCTAGTTACGCAGGAAGAGCTACCCGATCGTTTCGACTACAAGCTTTGACTTTCCGGCACCCTTCGAGCTTCATACACAGCGTGTTTTCGATCTTGTTTGCCTTGGACAATTCACCTCTGACCCGTTAAGTTAAACGTGTTTGCGTTGACGCTACACATTGGTATTTCCATCAGAATCGGCTGAATACGTCCGACGAGAGACGTCTCCGTCGGCGATCCGGTGTTGCAAACGACGTCACGAGACGGGACTGGAGGATTCCAAGGAACAGAATAAAAATCAATCGCTGTCAGGAAGCGAAGAGCGAGAGAGCGAACGTAAAGGCACAGGAAGCGATGAAGTAAGCCATCGAGAAGAAAGGAATTTCTCGGGTGATTTCGATAGTTGCTTTCTTCCCGGAGAAATATCAATGCGCGCAAGGATGTCTGCACGCTGTTTTAGAGTTTAGAGCGTATTCCCAACGGACAGGAGTGTCTTCGCGCATACCCAAGAAGTTTACATTGATGCGTCCTCCTGGGTATAGCTCCGGCGCATGCAATCTGCAAATGCGTCGGCAAAGTCGCATTTCGACAGTTCCTGTAACCTCGTTCGCCATCGGCTTGTGGATCTTCTAGCTTGGAACACACAGCAGTTCGTTTCTCTGTAGTACAAGAAATGGAGATGCTGCAAGCGGAACTAGGTGTTCCTCCGATGCGATCAGACGGTTACCGGTCGTGCGAGATGTATCGGGTTGCCCGAAAAGTTTCTTTCGTGAGTTGCAGTCGATTATTTATATAAGCAGTGTTTGTATAAATAGACGATCTAATTTCTTAGACATTGATGGTGTAACAGTAACGAAGCGAAATGAATCGTACACAATTCAGTAATGTAACATGAAACATACTGTATTGTGTATGTATTAATTATTAATGAAACGATAGAAACTTTCGGTACAACCTAATATAAGAAGGCAAACGCGAACACGGAGCGTAGGCGGAGCTGGGTAAGATGCGCATTTTAAATAGTAAATAGTAAATAAACATTTAATAAATAGTGAATAACCATTTAATAAATAGTAAATAAATATTTTATCTCGAATCGTGCAGGTATTTTTTCAAATGAAATATTTTACTTCTTACAGAACATTTTTAAGATAATATTTGTCCCATAGTTCAGGATATTTTATTTATTTCATTTATTATCAGCAAATAACATACTTTTATTTTACTCAATTATAGTGCAAAATATATTTATTTTCGTAACGAACGAAGAATTTTTCCTCCATTTTATTTGACGTTTTACATTACCAAAAGAAAATATTTTATTTCATACTTTAATTATAGACTAGCAAAATAGACTATTTCATTTGAGGTTTTACATTACCAAAATAAAATATTTTATTTCATGCTTAAATTATAGATTGCCAAACTAAAATATTTTATTTCATGCTTTAACTATAGATTGCCAAAACAAAATATTTTATTTCATGCTTAAATTATAGATTGCCAAACCAAAATATTTTATTTCATGCTTTAACTATAGATTGCCAAAACAAAATATTTTATTTCATGCTTAAATTATAGATTGCCAAACCAAAATATTTTATTTCATGCTTTAACTATAGATTGCCAAACTAAACTATTTTATTTCATGCTTTATCTATAGACTAGCAAAATAGACTACTTCATTTGAGGTTTTACATTACCAAAATAAAATATTTTATTTCATGCTTTAATTATAGATTACCAAAAGAAAATATTTTATTTCATGCTTTAATTATAGATTGCCAAACTAAAATATTTTATTTCATGCTTTAACTATAGATTGCCAAACTAAAATATTTTATTTCATGCTTTAACTATAGATTGCCAAACTAAACTATTTTATTTCATGCTTTAACTATAGACTAGCAAAATAGACTATTTCATTTGAGGTTTTACATTACCTAAATAAAATATTTTATTTCATGCTTTAATTATAGATTGCCAAAATAAAATATTTTATTTCATGCTTTAACTATAGACTAGCAAAATAAACTATTTTATTTCATGCTTTAACTATAGATTGCCAAAACAAAATATTTTATTTCATGCTTTAACTATAGATTGCCAAACTAAACTATTTTATTTCATGCTTTAACTATAGATTGCCAAACTAAACTATTTTATTTCATGCTTGAACTATAGCCTAGCAAAATAAACTATTTTATTTGCTGAAATTTTGCATCGAATACCATTTTATTCGAATTCTGAAGAATCTATTATTTAAACTAGTATTCGAAATATTTTCTCTACAAATATTTCCAACCTGGAATCTCCATGGCTTAATTTTTATTTAGACTCTTACAACATTACGATACTATCGCGTATATTATAAAATATTCTCTCCGCTCCTAATCCAGATACAATCCTAACCCTGACCCTAACCCAGACCTAATCCTAATCCATTTTCGAAACCTTCGAATCGTAAACCGTGGCAGCCTTGGCGTTATCGTCTGGTCTCATTCTCTGTTTCGCAGCTAGAGAATTTTTGGCAGCCTCCCGGTATACCGGGCGTTTAAAAAGTCGTATATCGCGCGACTTGTTTACGTTTTCCAGGGTTTATATCTGGCGGCACCCTTCCTGCTCGTGATTTATGATTCATAAACGTATCCCACCGATTTCCACGAATATACGACAGATCCGAACGTTATTGCAACCCACCCCGGTTATATGTTCCGCGCAATCAGCGGATTAAATCGTTATCCGTGCCGTGGAGAATTCGAGATCTATTTTTCATTCACAAGAGATGCCGGATACCACGCGGGGGGAATGTGTACCACAGTCGATAGCCTCGGACCGTTTCAATATGGCCTCGATATTGCAAAACGTTTAAATAATATCTTGGCACCCTGCATATCTTGTCTCCCTGCAATTTCCAATCTCATCTGGTGTAATTAAAAGTGTCGCAATTTCTGACTGGATTTCCGATGGTTGTACCGTAATCCCTCGCGAACCGTCGGGAATATTCCGGATATTATTACAAAAATATTGTAATATTATTACAAAGATACGATTACATATTCCGCTCTGTACAAAGATTCTTAATACCCAAACAAACTTTCCACCGGCGAGAGAAACTCCATCCACGTATTTCTTTCTACGAAAAATTCTTTCCGCCCGAGGACACACGAACGCGATACGTTATTTCCGATTTATTTTCGAGGGACGAAAATACCATCGATCGGAGGCGTATTAAGCCGAACGCGTGCTAACTGGTCTCTAGCTATTCACGCGCGATATACCACTTATCTTAAAAGCTCGAAAGCATTCTCTGTATCCGATGGGTTCCATCCACGAACCAAAAAGATTACTCGCAAAAGTGCTTGAAAATTCCAACCGGACCGAAATAAAGGCTTCGAACCACGCGCGTTACATGCACGCGAAACGGAGGATGCAAATCTCGGCGGAGAAAAAGCAAAAGAAAAGATAATCCAAAAATGAAACTCTTTTCATATATTAAATTCTGAAGAGAATTTAATATATGCATTTAATATGCATTTGTAGACTCCGGACTGGATACCGTGTATGTATAATTCAGGATCCGTATCCAAACTCTATACCGAAATTATTTAAATACAAATCGATCGACGCTCGCAGGAGTTGGATCGGGTCAGGGTTAGATCCTCTCCAAAAATGAAACTCTTTTCATATATTAAATTCTCTTCAGAATTTAATATACGCATTTAATATGCATTTGTAGACTCTGGACTGGATACCGTGTATGTATAATTCAGGATCCGTATCCAAACTCTATACCGAAATTATTTAAATACAAATCGATCGACGCTCGCAGGAGTTGGATCGGGTCAGGGTTAGATCCTCTCGACGCTTGGCCGATGCTCGAAAGACAATTCGAACGACAAGCGAGCATCCTCGTTGGCTGTGTACAAACCGCGCACGGAATTCGAAATTCGGTGGACGAATACTGGAAACGTTAGTTCCAGCCATAGCGTTTCCATTGTTCACGCCGGAGATATTCGCGAGTAGCGGCGTCCAAATACCTCTCGCCATTCGGACTGTCGTCCAAGTAATCCGCGCAAGTTCTCCGAGCACACGATGATTAGACGACACGATTCCTTGGACAAAGACAAAACCAGTTGACGATTTGTCAATCGGCGATGTTATCGGCCAGAAGCGTCCTCGATCCGTGGTCCGATTGGAAACTTTCCTCGGTATAAATTGTTCCGGGGATAAGCAGTTTATTAGTTGTCCGTTACGTAAACAATTTACCTTGTCCGTTGCACGTATCGCGCGCTCGATACTCGAGGGTTGAATCGGAAATTACACCTACTAAACAACGTCCAATCGCCGCGAAAGTTTACGAACGTTCATATTTCAAGTGACAATGCACGTTCGCGATGAGATCAATTACGGATGGTCGCTTCGCGAGTCAAAATTCGAATGAACATTCGACGTTTCCTGTTCGTATTCGTTTCGCGGCTGGTTATTTATGACGCGGATAAATTTGCTTAGACGACGGTCGATCGAATTCCAGGTAAAACGGAACGATTGGTCGATATATTATCCCTTGAACGTCAAACGGGCTGTCAAATTTCGCACGCAATCCGGACATTGTTTACTGCGCCGGTAGTATCTACGACGTATCTGCGAGCGATTCATTATTTATGAGGTCGCTGAAACACGCCGATCAACGCTCATTCGAGATTGACGGCTATCGATCCCGGCTATTCGCTGCTCAAAGAGCCCGGCTTGCACTCTCGAACGTCGCGACGTTCTCCGTTCGATCCGACGATCTCGTGAAAAACGAGCCGCGAAGCTGGACGAGTTTTCAGTATCGCGTAGAAACGCGAGCGGTGCGTCGTCGCAGTGGTATTCGCGCTGAAAAGTCGGACGTAGGTAGTTCGAAAGGTAGTTTTGTAGGTAAAATTGAGCGAATCTTCAAATCGCCGTATGGCTGTTGAGAATACTTCAGAACCGACGAAACAACCGTCATTTTAAAGCGGAAGATTTACTTCGTTAAGACTTGCAAGAATTGTACGTTACTTAAGCTAATTGTACGTTATTTAACAACGGAGCCATGTAAGATGCACGAGCGCGTCGAATGAAGAAATACGCAAATGTAAACGTACAGAGAAAGCGGTAGAGAAGTCCAACAAGCTGATCACGACAATTCCAAAAAGCTGATCACTTTAATAAACGACCGAACCGAACTATTTCGTTGAAACATCGAAAACTACGATCGGACGCTGTTTCACAAGATGGCTGACGTAGAAATGCCAGAAAACTTGCAACTTCGACCAAGTACGCTGCTTCATCGGTGCATAAATGAAAGAAACAATATCGGTACGTTACTCTTCGCATATTTCGCTACCCGGGTAACATTTTTGACAACGAACCTTGACAACCTTTGTGCAGCTAATTGAAATTTTTCCGTTGATCGAAGTTCGCGTTGTCGGCGATAACGCGGAACTTATCGAGCCGGTAAGCTACGAAAAACCGGCAGAGAAACACCGCGACGAATAAGAAGCACGGAAAGAATCGTAAAGCGAGGGCAGATACGCGAAACCGTCAAACAAGATAAAAAAGAAATAACGGCGCCAACTCTGTAAGCAAGGGGACGCGATTAACGTTGACATCGTGATCTCTGTGAAAATTCTACTCGGCGTTGCGGAGAGAATCGCGTAGTCGTTGGTTGGATATAATCGTTGAATTTTAAGTAGAACGCGAGTTAAAAAATAGCAAGTTCAAGTGGCGAGCGAGATTGATTTCTTAACACGTCTACGCCACATCGCCCATATGTGGGTGACAGTGTTTCTCGCTGAAGAAGTAAAAAAATGAATTCCAAAAGTTAAGCTTCAAAGAGATTGAATTTAAGTGAAATATTTGAATAAAGTTAGAAAAATAAATTTGATTATGTAGTCTCTGATAGTCTGAATAATGTTGTGGCAGAAATTTTCAAGAATATTTCTCTGGCGAACAACGCGTTAAAGGCTCGTTTCCGTTTGTTTCGCAGGTGTCGTGGATGCGGAAAAGGGACATGCACATCCTGAGCGCTGGTATCCTCATGTACACGTCGGATCTGAGGTTCCAAGTGATCCATCCGGACAAGTCGGAACACTGGACTCTGCAAATCAAGTCGCCTCAGGAACGGGACTCCGGCGTGTACGAGTGCCAGGTCAGCACGGAGCCGAAGATGTCGCTGAACTACAGCCTGAACGTCGTCGGTGAGTGCATTTTGAATTATTCAGCCTGGACGGATAAGTCGGGCTTGCTTCGAGTTCGCTCCCGTTTTCCGATGAAATCTCGCCGATTCGACGACCCGCCGTTAAACAGAAACCGATTTTCTCGCGGTATCTCTCAGGGTTGACTGGTAATCGCGGATTACCATGGATCCCGAGTTGAATATTTAGGACGCTTAAATTCCACTTGTTGCGAACTTTTCGGGAGACGAATGGAGACTTTTCTGAACCGAAGTATAGGCTAATAGAGCGATCGAAAAATATTCCATCCACCCGCGGACGACTCTCGTCCAAGAGGTTTGTGCATTTATGGAGACTTTACTATACCCTGGTCTTTTCG
>NW_026532790.1:0-5648 GCF_026283585.1 Hylaeus volcanicus | reverse complement strand
TTCACCTCATCAGATTTTTAACGCCGATGAGACGGCATTATATTGGAAAAAACTACCATCTAGGACCTTCATTTTGAAAAATCAAAGGCGTGCTCAGCGGTTTAAACCTTCAAAAGAACGTGTCACCCTTCATATGTGCAGCAATCTATCAGGGAGCCTGATGATAAAACCTATGATAATAAATCGTTCTTCAACTCCCCGTGTTATGAAAAACATTAATAAGACCGAATTGCCTGTATTCTGGCGATCTAATAAGAAAGCTTGGATGACCCAAGATTTATTTAAGGATTGGTTTTATAATTGTTTTATCCCGGCAGTGGAAACCCATACGATGGAAAAAAATTTGTATTTCAAAGTTTTATTGGTTCTTGATAACGCTGGTTGCCACAACATACAACTGGATCATCCAAATGTAAAAACCAAGGAGTCATTCAAACTTTAAAAATGTATTACACACGCCAAGTTTTCCAAACCATTTTCGACAGATTAGAAAGTAGTGAAAATAAAATCTTTACTCAAGTTTGGATGGAATTTTCTATTTTATATTGTATTAGAACCGTGTCATCGGCTTGCGCGGAAATTAAACCATCAACGCTTAATGCGTGTTGGAAACCCCTTTTACCTGAAATGGTTCAAACAATACAAGATGATTCTACAATTTCACTCCCAGTTACAGAAATAGTAAACATTGCTTCTCGTTTAGGCGATGAAGAATTTACAACAAACCATCAGGATGTAAGAGAACTCGTACTCGGGGAAGAAACTTTAGATGAGGATGATCTGATGTATTTAATTGATGCACCCACCTCAAATCCATTGGTAAACGAAAATAAGGAAAACGAATGGGTGCCAAATGTCGATTTACAAGATGTGAAAAAAGGGCTAAATTTGGCTAAAGAATTAGAACTCCATTTCATTCAAACTGATCATTCAACGGTGCGTAGCGCAAAGTTTAAAAGAGAGTTAAGAAATTGCTTAGCTCCCTATAGAGAGGTTTTAGTGGAGTTAGAAAAAAAAGCTACAATCGAAAACCAATGTGAAGATGAGCCAAGTGAGGAAGACATTTTGCCTATTAAAAGAAGACGAGTTAGGCGACTCGTATTATCTGACAGCGAGGATGAGTGTTGAAAATTAAATTTTACAAAAGTCTTTCTTGTTTTTGTTGGAAAACAGTTTTTCAGTTTAGTTTTGGTATCATTTCTTTATATAAACTCTTCAATTCAATAAAAATAATTTATAATTTATCTTGTCCTTATTGGTCTCCATATAACGCGGTACGAATAATGTGATTTGTACTAATTCTGCGTTTCTTATAGCGCGGTTTCCATACAACGCGGTAGACGGTTTCCATAGAACGCGGTACGAATTAGCCTGGTTTGTACGGTTAAATCCGAGTTTCTTATAGCGCGGTTTCCATATAACGCGGTACGCACTCACCGCGTTATAGGAGGGTTGACTGTACACGTTTCAGAATAATGCGCGCTAAAAAATATGCGACATATATACAAAAAGAAATACATAAAGTATCAGAAATGATATTATAGGATTAAAAATTAGTAAAGAATGGAAAAAGAGGAAAAAAGATCTATCACAACTACGAAGATTCAAACTCCACCGTTCACTCACCGATCACTCCTTGACTACAGTTTCACAAAATTCAATTACTAGATGCGTATCAAATTTTAATCCAGAATATCTCGAAAACCAGAGTCCATTCTAAAACAAAAACCCATTAGGGTTTTGTTGTACTACATGTGTACTATAACTTCTGTATGGTGTGATTCCAAATTCCATATTTGAACATTTTAAGAGAAAATGCAATTCCGTCTGAACATCGAATAATTGGAAATAACTTTACATTCATGCATGTAGAATTATTTATTGCAATTACAAGAGTTCTCTGGACTGACAATAATTGAATGACCACCCCAATCACCTGATTTGAATCCCATATAAGAACTATGGGATCACCTACATAGACAAGTTCGAAAACGACGTGCAAAATTAGAGAAACATTTGTGGGAAATTTTAGAATCTGAGTGGAAGCTTATTGATAGTGAGATAACGAAACAATTACTAGCCAGGATGCCACGACTAGTAAATGGGATTTAAAAAGCACGTGGTAGATATGTAGATGAAAAGAAGATATACGGTGAGTGTAGAATGTATTCGTACACCGATCAATTTCCCAAAAAACTTTCGTGTGAAATTGTAGTTTCTTAACTTCTTTTTTTTTTGTACTCAATGATATTTTACATATTCTCGGAAGTCTCTAAGATAGATATAGTCCAAACAATATTTAATAGTTAATATAATTTGTGAAATTAACAAAAAGATGCGAAGTGGAACGACTCTTCGTGAAGGAATTATCGAACCATCCTCGAGCGCGTGGTCAAGTCCGATCGTGATGGTAAAGAAATCGAATGGAAAATACCGCTTCTGCATCGATTTTAGGAAGGTTAACGAAAAGTCGCGTAAAGACGCGTATCCACTGCCAAACATGACCGATATTTTAAATAAACTGCGCGCCGCGCATTATATATCGACGATTGACTTGAGTCAGGCATATCTCCAAATACAATTGGAGAAGGCAAGTCGCGAAATTACAGCGTTTGCAGTGCCCGGGAGGGGATTATTTCAATTTATTAGAATGCCATATGGCTTGACAGGGGCACCGGCAACATTTCAGCGTTTTATCCAACAGTTGATCGGTCCAGAAATGGAGCCATATGTCTTCGCGTATTTAGACGACATAATAATCGTCGCGGAAACGTTCGAAGAGCACTTGTGTTGGTTGGATAAAGTTTTTACGAAAATAGCTAAAGCCGGCCTCGTAATTAATCCCGAAAAGTGCGAATTTTGTCGCCCGGAGGTACGATGTCTCGGATTCTTAGTGAATCACGATGGCCTGAAAGTCGATCCGGAAAAAGTTGGAGATGTTGGAACGTATAGATTTAAAGAAGGCTAAGATCCCTGAAATTGTTTGGATGAACGGTCCGCCCGGTTGCGAAAAGACATATCAATTGGTCTCTAGATATCAGCATGGTGATACGATAATTTGTGTCACATTGGAAGGTGTGCGGGAGGTAAGAGAGAGGATCATGCAACGGTACTCTAAATTAGATAACAGAGCGCGCTCGGCTAAATGGAAGATAGTTAAGAAAGATGTTCGTACATCGGCTTCGGTCAATGGTGCCTCAGAAGCTGTAAAAGTTTATGTGGATGACGCGTTAATGACGCATGCCGATGCTTTGCCCTACGTTTGTGAAATAACACACTGTAGCACCTTGACAATGATTGGCGATATTAACCAGATTCCTTTTGTGGACAGAGATCATGTTTGTCCGCTGTATTATTCGCATACGTCAAAATTTTGTAGCATTAGTAAAGTATTAAAAATTAGTTATCGTTGTCCGATAGACGTAGTCTACGCTTTGCGAGATTATTATGAGGATATTCATACTAAAAATTTGATTACTATATCTATGAGCTTAAAACCTTGTACTTCAGAAATAATTGATAAAAATAAAACATCGTTGCCGGTGGAGTGAATTAGGTAGCGCACCACCAAGGAACCGGTAAGAATTACTTTATCTTTCAGTGTCTCCTCTTCATCATCTAGAGGGTTTTCCTGTTTTTGAGCATGGGGTAAGCATGGGAGGAGGCGCGAACCGACCTTCGTCGGTCCCCCGCGGGGAGGGAAGGGTTGTGACGTGGCAGATTGCCGTGATTATATAGATTATTTATATATATATTTTGCTATATATATATATATTTTAATATATGTGTCAAAGGGCAGATTTCAGGACATTTTTTCATATGCATGGGCAGTTTTCGGGACATTTGGCAGATTTGAGGACTGTCCTGAAAGCCACTATGGTCTGAAGGCATATTTCGGGACAGTCCTGAAAACTGCCCTTCTATCTTTTTCATATATACTGTCCTGAAAACTACCGTTGCATATAAACAAATTCTTAATGATTTGTATAAATTGCATTTTCACAAAAAATATAGTATATATATGATATATATCCTCATATATGACCTTAAAATTTCTGTTAGCACCTGATAAGGTACATATAAACCATATATATAGCATCTAATTGTAGATATATGGTTTATATATGTTCATAACCTAAAATATGCGTTTGTACAAACATTCTTGCTACACTTTTGACATTGCACCTAATACTTTTTTTTTTGTAATATCCTGAAAAGTTGATTTATGTTAGCAAAGTAGAAATAATTCAATTTCAAATTTTTGGATTAGATATTTCTTCCACCAACTTATATATCTCTGGAGCTATTGAATTTTTTAATATTAAATTAATATTTTTTTACGCAGAATCGACATGCTGTTGATAGTTTAATTTCTTTGTGCATGTTCAAAAAGCATAGTGGTGCTTTGATGCACCATAGTAAAAGACTCAAAAAGCGTTTTCTCGTCATTCCTTGCCTATTAATGCAAGGTTATTGAAAACAAGCCAAATTCATTTTAATATAAATTACAACAAAGAAATTACGGTGTAGAAAAATTGAATGGATATAGTGAAGTCTGAAGATTGCGTAAAAACAAGAGGACTATTATCTTACAAGGAGAAGGCAAGCACCGATTTAGTTGAACATTCGTATTCTTGTAGATCTTGGTCTCCTGTTTACGAATATAACAATTATAGGGACAGATACTCATTAGTTTTTTAGATATTTGTGTTTGAAGTTTCATTATACGGGGAAATACAGATTTAGTGAACGGTTTCAGCAAAAAGTGGCTTGGCGAAGTGGTAACCTACCTGACGTGTGGTCAGAAGGGCCGGGTTCAAGTCCACTCCTGGTGTGTCATTTTTTTCGATTTAATTATTCCAATTAATCGGATTTCAAGTTCATATGGAATGATAGATTTCATGACAAACAAAAAATAAAAATTGTATGCAAAAATAATATAATAAATAATTAAATCAACTTACACTTCGTTGCCAGTCAGTCGCAATCATCGTGGTACCCTTCCAGATGATGTCGCTTTATCTCTTCCTGGAACCGTGATCCTTCAAACTCACTTTATTTATTACAACAAGATATCGATCTCTGTATCGATTTCTCTGCGATCTGTTAGTTAACCATGTCTCCTTTTGCGACTATTAATGAAACATTGAAAGTATTCTTGATCGAAGTTGACAGTTTAATTGTAATTCGAATAATAGAGACCATCAAGAAGGTTTGGAAAATGATAAAATGCATTGCTCCATAGCTTGACCAAGAATATATGTATGATTAACACAGATCAAGCACCATGTCAGCACGAACCTACTATATAAGAATTACATTAACAACAAAACCAGCAGATGTTCATGTAATAAAACTTCAATTATAGGGTGTACATAATGTTTACGACTTTTACGTTACAGTTAATTTGTTTTTACGTTTGTTTAGTTTCCAAACACAGCCAACGAAGTGTACTTTCATTTAATTATTTATTATATTACTTTTGCATACAATTTTTTTGTCATGAAATCTATCATTCCATATGCAATTGCAATCCGATTAATTGGAATAACTAAATCGAAAAAAAAATGACACACCAGGAATGGATTTGAACCCGGGCCTTCTGCGTAAGAGTCAGGTACGTTACCATTTCGCCAAATCACTTTCAA
>NW_026532789.1:0-1390 GCF_026283585.1 Hylaeus volcanicus | reverse complement strand
GTGGACAAACAAATGCAATTTGATTTTTATCAAAATTTGCATTTGGGGTGCCAAGTTCACGAAGCTCAAGAATCACGATTTTTTAATATTAAATTGTAAATAACAAGAAAACGGAACAGAGTTGGGAGTGAAAAAAATATACCTATTAATCTACACATCCCCTTTTATGTAATTGCACAATCGGTTTGCTGTTACTATTTTTGTCACAAAAACGCTGTTTTAATTCTCTAGCGATTGGCCTAATGTTATAAGATACATGTAGCATATATTCGAAAAATCTTATTAATGCACGTAATGACGATATTCCAAATCTCAATACGTCCACGTTCTCGATATTTTGTTGCTTAACTAAATTAATATTATTAAAATCTTAGAGCAAAATCGCCATTGGCTAAGTTTGCCTTATACTTTGTATAAGGTAACCTCTAACTACCAGCGATCGGCTCCTATAAGGCGTAGGAGACCACAAAAGGATTTTGGAGAATGCTCGTTTAAAACTAAAAAAAAAAAGAGTCGAACATCTTGCCAAAACTTACAACCCGGATGAGCTCGCTTTTGCTGCATCGCAAGCTTCAGGTGCAACGACCACGATTACGAAGAAATCTTTAACACCAATGGAAGCATTGGCCTTGTACAGTGCCCTTGATTTGTCTGAAAGGAAGTATAATATTCTAAAAAATGCTGTTCGAAGCGTTTTTGATTGTCTGAAAGGAAGTATAATATTCTAAAAAATGCGTTTCGAAGAGACTCTTTCCTTCCCGTAAGGCCACACGGGAGACGACCGAAGTATACGGAGGGAACTGCAAAAGGTTCTCGCCTCCGGGGGTGGTCCTGTCGTATGCAAGTGCACCGGAGCACGTCCGCGGACAACACACACGATCCGCTCGCTCACCCACGCGTGCACACAGATGAAAACCCCAACAAGTGGGCTCTACCTGGGTTGTCCTGGCCCTCAGGTACCGAATCGTCCTTCAAGGGGGGGTTGCAAAGATGCAGCGACCACTCATGAGCCCGAAATCGTAAAAAAAGAAAAGGAAGTATACTCTACTGAACAAAGGAAAATAAAGAAGTAAGGCTAAGCAGGCGTGACGCTCGCGCGACGATCAACCGTTAATTAATCCTTTGTTCCGCGGTTTTGGCCGAAAAATCGGCGTCGGTTGTTTTCGGCGCTCTTCGTGTCGCCGGCTCGCCGCTCTCCCCACCCAGGATCCGGAGGGGCTCCTCTTGGCGTCCGCCACCAACGTCCAGGGTCGATCAGGTCCTGGGGGTCTCCTTGGCAGCTCCGGGGCCGATGGTCCGGTGGTCCATCCTTGGAGGGTGGCCAGTCCTCTCTTGGTGGCGGCTGCATCTCCGTTCTCCCCGGGTGGAGGGCACGGCGACCGGCGACTTG
>NW_026532788.1:865-2843 GCF_026283585.1 Hylaeus volcanicus | reverse complement strand
AGCGGCGTAGTGCTTACTTACATTTTAATATAACTTGCATGCGGCGCATAGCTTCCCTAAATTCTATTTCAAGGTGCCAACGGCGTATTTGTTTTCTAAATTCTGTTTCAAAGTGCCAGCGGCGTATTGCTTTCCTAAATTCTATTTCAAAGTGCCAGAGGCGTAGTGCTTACTAAAATTTTATTTCAAAGTGTCAGAGGCGTAGTGCTTTCCTAAATTCTAATTCAAAGTGCCAGCGGCGTATTGCTATCCTAAATTCTATTTCAAAGTGCCAGCTGTGTAATGCTTACTTAATTTTTATTTCAAAGTGCCAACGGCGTATTGCTTTCCTAAATTCTATTTCAAAGTGTCAGCGGCGTAGTGCTTACTTAATTTTTATTTCAAAGTGCCAACGGCGTATTGCTTTCCTAAATTCTATTTCAAAGTGTCAGCGGCGTAGTGCTTACTTAAATTGTATTTCAAAATGCCAGTTCCGTATTGCATTTCTAAATTCTGTTTCAAAGTGCCAGCGGCGTATTGCTTTCCTAAATTCTACTTCAAAGTGCCAGAGGCGTAGTGCTTACTAAAATTTTATTTCAAAGTGCCAGCTGTGTAATGCTTACTTAATTTTTATTTCAAAGTGTCAGCGGCGTAGTGCTTACTTAAATTGTATTTCAAAATGCCAGCTCCGTATTGCATTTCTAAATTCTATTTCAAAGTGCCAGCGGCGTATTGCTTTCCTAAATTGTATTTCAAAGTGCTAGCGGCGTATTGCTTTCCTAAATTCTATTTCAAAGTGCCTGCGGGTGTATTGCTTACTTAAATTCTATTTCAAAGTACCAGCGGCGTAGTGCTTACTTACATTTTATTATAACTTGCATGCGCCGTATTGCTTACTTAAATTCTATTTCAAAGTGCCAGCGGCGTATTGCTTTCCTAAATTCTATTTCAAAGGGCCAGCGGCGTATTGCTTTCCTTAATTCTAATTCAAAGTGCCAGCGGCGTATTGCTATCCTAAATTCTATTTCAAAGTGCCATCTGTGTAATGCTTACTTAATTTTTATTTCAAAGTGCCAACGGCTTATTGCTTTCCTAAATTCTATTTCAAAGTGTCAGCGGCGTAGTGCTTACTTAAATTGTATTTCAAAATGCCAGTTCCGTATTGCATTTCTAAATTCTATTTCAAAGTGCCAGCGGCGTATTGCTTTCCTGAATTCTATTTGAAAGTGCTAGCGGCGTATTGCTTTCCTAAATTTTATTTCAAAGTGCCAGCGGGTGTATTGCTTACTTAATTTTTGTTTCAAAATGCCAACGACGAATTGCTTACTTAAATTCTATGTCAAAGTGCAAGCGGCGTTTAGCTTACTTACATTTTATTTTATCTGGCATGCGGCGCATAGCTCTCCTAAATTCTATTTCAAAGTGCCAGCGGCGTAATGCTTTCCTAAATTCTTTATCAAAGTGCCAGCGGCGTATTGCTTTCCTAAATTCTACTTCAAAGTGCCAGAGGCGTACTGCTATCCTAAATTCTATTTCAAAGTGCCAGCGGCGTAATCCATACTTAAATTCTATTTCAAAATACCAGCGGCGTAGTGCTTACTTACATTTTATTATAACTTGCATGCGGCGCATAGCTTTCCTAAATTCTATTTCAAAGTGCCAACGGCGTATTGCTTACTTAAATTTTATTTCAAAGTGCCAGCTGTGTAATGCTTACTCAATTTTTATTTCAAAGTGCCAGCGGCGTATTGCTTTCCTAAATTCTATTTCAAAGTGCTAGCGGCGTATTGCTTTCCTGAATTCTATTTGAAAGTGCCAGCGGCGTATTGCTTTCCTAAATTCTATTTCAAAGTGCCAGCGGCGTAGTGCTTACTTAAATTGTACTTCAAAGTGCCAGTGGCGTATTGCTTTCCTAAATTCCTTTTCAAAATGCCAGCGGCGATGTGCTTTCCTAAATTCTATTTCAAAGTGCCAGCGGCGTAATACTTTCCTAAATTCT
>NW_026532788.1:0-765 GCF_026283585.1 Hylaeus volcanicus | reverse complement strand
CTATTTCAAAGTGCCAGCGGCGTAGTGCTTACTTAAATTGTACTTCAAAGTGCCAGTGGCGTATTGCTTTCCTAAATTCCTTTTCAAAATGCCAGCGGCGATGTGCTTTCCTAAATTCTATTTCAAAGTGCCAGCGGCGTAATACTTTCCTAAATTCTTTATCAAAGTGCCAGCGGCGTATTGCTTTCCTAAATTCTATTTCAAAGTGCCAGCGGCGTATTGCTTTCCTAAATTCTATTTCAAAGTACCAGCGGCGTAGTGCTTTCCTAAATTCTATTTCAAAGTGCCAGAGGCGTAGTGCTTACTAAAATTTTATTTCAAAGTGTCAGAGGCGTAGTGCTTTCCTAAATTCTAATTCAAAGTGCCAGCGGCGTATTGCTATCCTAAATTCTATTTCAAAGTGCCAACGGCGTATTGCTTTCCTAAATTCTATTTCAAAGTGTCAGCGGCGTAGTGCTTACTTAAATTGTATTTCAAAATGCCAGTTCCGTATTGCATTTCTAAATTCTATTTCAAAGTGCCAGCGGCGTATTGCTTTGATGAATTCTATTTGAAAGTGCTAGCGGCGTATTGCTTTCCTAAATTTTATTTCAAAGTGCCAGCGGGTGTATTGCTTACTTAATTTTTGTTTCAAAATGCCAACGACGAATTGCTTACTTAAATTCTATTTCAAAGTGCCAGCGGCGTAATGCCCTCCTAAATTCTATTTCAAAGTGCCAGCGGCGTAATGCTTTCCTAAATTCTTTATCAAATTGCCAGCGGCGT
>NW_026532787.1:1197-6886 GCF_026283585.1 Hylaeus volcanicus | reverse complement strand
ATCCATAAAACCATCGCCGAGCTGAAAACCAGCAGCGTGGTGGACGAGAGGGTAACCGAAACGCAACGCACCATAAAAATATACGTGGTGTGCAGCCTGTGCGGGAATACAATCTTGCACATTCTGGCCTTTTTATGGAAAAAACGATCAAAATTCATAAAAAAGAAGAAGGAGCATCGAAAAGTAAAAATGATAGAAGTCGGCGTTGGGACCACAAACCAAATGCCGAAGCCACGACAAAGCAACGTAATCGCAATGAAAAGGATTCGCTACGAGAGCAGCGATTCCAGTGAAATCAGAATGCCGTGGGAAAAATGAATCATACAATATTATTTTCTCTCCAATTTTTTTTCTCCTTGAAAATTTTAACGTAAAGTTGATTTAAAGTTTCTATTTAAAGATTTTTTTTGCCCCGGGAGAATGTTCAGGAATGAACAAAGAAATTAATAATAAACAGTATTCAAGCAAAAGTAAAATTAGCTTCAGTAAGCAGGTTTTTTCATCATTATTTCACAATGTTCAAAAGTTCAATTTAATGCAAATCAATCAAAGTACAATTTAATGCAAAGTCAACCAAAGTAAACGATCGAAACATGTCTTTCTTTGAATAAAATGAATTTAGTTTTATGTAAACCTTCAGCAAATATGAATGTGTTTCATTTGACTCTTTAAAAGTGTAATCCCTTACATTTTTTGGTCCTTCGACAATCTTAAAATAAAAAGAACACATTACGACGAATATTTTAAACGACGTTCGAAACCAATTGAAACATCGCTTGTTGAATTTGTTATGAAAATTTATGAACACGTATAGACAGCGAACAAGTAATTTGAACAGTGAGTGAATTCAACACACGAAATTTATGTGAACAAGCTCTATCGAGAAATAATACGGTTTGTTGTGTGCTAAACGGTTTGTGCGTGAACGTCTCAATACCTCAGTATAAATATGAGCGATCAAGAAGAGATTAGCAAAGAGCTAGCCGCTCAGAAGCAGCGCATGGACACGTTGAAGAAGTTCGTAACGAATTACAGCAAAGATGGAAAAAGCATAAAAAACAAGGTTGAATACTTCGAAAAGAGGTTACAACGATTGCAAGATTGGTGGGTCAGTTTTGACAAAGCCAATCATGAATTGATCGAGACGGGAAAAAATAAAAAAGACGAGTATTTTACCGACAATCATTTTGAAAAAGCAAAAACGGGGTATCAAGACATAAGGAGCAAAATTCAGCAAGATATGGTGGATTTTAAGCAGCAAACGGAAAAAAATGCAGCAACAGGCTCTGGTGTTTCAGGCAACGCGACGCCAATTAAACAGTGTGCAAAAACAACAACGAAAGAAATTGAATTTGTGGATTTGTTGGCGGACGACGATGACGAAAATGAAAGCGTTGACGGTGATAATGCTGATAATGATTTTCAAGAAGAGCTTCCACCAACAGTGGCAGTTATGCTGTATCAGAAAAAAGAGCTATTCGACATCTTTAAAATGTTAAATCGAAACGAAACGGTGTCTCAAGGAGTAGCCAACGCCCAATTAGACCAGTTGAAAATCATCTGGTCTGAATTCAGAGCAACATATCGACAAGTGAAAGTGTCTACGGAAAAAAAGTGGTGTGATGGAATTTCATTCAACGAAATACAACAGAAATTCGTTACATTGTGTGGAAAGTTAAACGATACGAAAAATAATTCCATGCAAAACGCGAACGTAAAGCTTCCGAAAGTAAAATTGCCGGAGTTTGATTGTGCAAGTGACAACTGGAGAGAATTTAAATCGATGTTTGATTAAATGGTTGCCGGAAATTGTTTCATTCCCGGAGCGATTAAAGTGCAGTATTTAAAATCATGTTTAAAAGGTGAAGCAGCGAAAAAAGTAAGCCATCTGACACCAGAAGAGTCTAATTACCAAGACGTGTATAGCATTCTGGAACGACAATATGGTAATAAACGCGAGAATGTCGGAAAGTTAATCGAAAAAATTCTTGATATTCCATGTCAAAGCGCTGAGACGAGCAATGGTTTGAAAAATTTATTTGACACAGCCAATGAATGTTTAATGGCAATAAAAAACTACAACGTAAACATCAAAGATTGGGATCCGTTGATCATCCATATTTTAAAGAAAAAATTGCACAAATCTACGGTCATCGACTACGAATCCAAATTAAACGACGTACGTGAACTGCAAACCTTGTCATCATTCTTACAATATGTGGAACATCGTTTCATGGCGTTGCTATCGGCAGAAAATAGCGGCCAGAAAAGTTTAGAAAAAACTGAAAAGTATGAAAAAAAGAGTAAAAAGGTCTACGAAACTCCATTTGGGTGCACATACTGTAATAAGCCTCATTCGATATACAAGTGCTTCGATTTCAAAAAGAAGAGCGTGAAAGAGAGAAGCGAATGGGCGAAAAACGAAAAAGCGTGTGTAGTATGTCTTCAAATGCATGAGAAAGGTCAGTGTTCAAGCAAATATATGTGCAAGACGTGCGGAAAGAAACACAATACTTTATTGCACTTCGAAGCAAAAAAAGAAGCGAGGAACGAAACGCAAACAACACTGATAGCTACGACGTCAAATAATGTAACAACGGCCAATACGGATGGCAATTCATCGCAAGTACAAGTTTTATTAACAACGAAAAATGAAGCAAATTTATTACCAGTGGCGTTCGTGAATGTTTTGGCAAAAAATGGTGAGAAAATTTTAATGAAATCTATAGTCGATGGTTGCTCTCAAGGAGCGTTGATGACGGAAAACGCCTTTCAAAAGCTGAATCGATGTGCAGATAGAATAATTGCGGATGTAGAAGGAGTAGCTGCCTGCACTCAAACGGCAAAGAAAATAGCTCCAATTACGGTACAACCGCATTTCACTGACAAATATTCATTAGACACTGATGTAATCATTTTGAAAAAAATAACGAATCTTGCGTATTTTAAAGACGATTTGGCAAATTATGATCATTTACAAAATTTATTATACGCCGATCCAACGGTAAATGACGACGGTGAAATTGATTTACTGTTGGGAGTGGCTGAATTTTCTAAAATTGTTAAGCACGGTTTGATCAAGGGTGCCGAAGATTCGCCAATTGCAATGAACTCTGAATTAGGCTGGCTCATCATGGGTCCGCAAAGTAAAGAAGAACGTAACAACACTATGAAAATAACGACTTTAATTTCAAATGTGGAAATTGAAAAGAAAATCTCTGAATTTTTCGTTTCCGAAGATGTTGACGGCATTGAGAGTGAGGACAATGAGCCAGAAATGTCTGAAGAAGAAAGATATTGCGAAGAGCATTACGTAAAAAATACAAAACGAGACGACGATGGCCGATTGAATGTTTCAATGGCATTTAAAAATGAAAAATGGCCAGAGCTTGGCGATTCGCGCAAATCGGCTTTAGCGACTCTGTTCCAGTTAGAAAAAAGATTCGAAAAAAACCAAGAATTAAAGAAACAGTATAGCGCCGTAGTGAAGGAATCCATTGAGAGTGGACATTTAGTTGTGGTAGAAAATCCGCCAAATGAAGCGCATTACATTCCTCATCACGCAGTGTTCAAGGAGAGCACAACCACAAAATTGAGATCAGTGTATAATGCGTCACAGAAAACTTCAAATGGTAAATCTTTAAATGAACAGCTGGCAGTCGGAAAAATTGTGCAACCGTCGATCTTCGAATTAATGCTACGATGGAGAGAATCGAAAATTGCAATCGTCGCTGATCTTGAAAAAATGTACAAACAAATCAGACTCAATGAAAAGCAGCAACATCTTCAGATGATTTTGTGGCGTAATTCGGGCACTGAGCGCATCAAAAGCTATAAAATGACAACAGTTACGTTTGGATTAAAAAATTCGTCATTTCTCGCCATAAGATCATTGCATGAAATTGCAAAAATAATCGAAAATAAATATCCACGAGCAGCAAAAGCAATAATGAAATGTTTTTACGTCGATGATTACACGGGCGGAGCAGAATCTGTCGAAGAAGCATTGTGCACGTATCGAGAAATGAAAAAGGCATTTGATGAATTTGGCTTCAATTTACGCAAATTAGTAAGCAATTCGACGGAGTTATTAAAATGTGTGCCAGGTTGCGACAAAGAAGAACAAAATAAATCGTTCGTGAAAGCATTGGGTATTCCGTGGAAACCTGAAACCGATGAGTTCATTTTTCAAATCACTGTTAATTTGAAATCAAAACCAGAAACGAAGCGACAATTGTCCTCTGAAATCGCGTCATTGCAATATGATCCTCTTGGATGGATCGCTCCGGTCATTGTCAAAGCAAAAATATTGTTTCAAGATGTGTGGCAATTAAAAAAGGAAAATAAAAAATCGTATGATTGGGATGACAAATTGCCAATCGAAATCATCGACCGTTGGATGTTGTTTAAATCACGATTGAGTGCATTGAGCTCAATAAAAATGCAGCGGTGGCTTGGTACTACAGTAAATACAAAAGTAGAGGTGCACGGTTTCTGCGACGCTTGTAAAAAAGCACTCTCTGCGAATGTATATTTACGATTTGTAAACGAAAATCAACAAGTAAACGTAATGCTAGTAGCAGCAAAAACGAAAAATGCTCCAATGATTGAACAAACAATTCCGAAATTGGAGTTATGTGCAACCGTTTTGCTGGTAAAATTGGTGAAATCCGTACGAAAAGCAATGAGCATGAACATTGAAAAAACTGTTCTTTATAGCGATTCAAAGGTCGCATTGGCGTGGATTTGTTCAGATCCACTACGATATAAAAAATTTGTCGCGTCAAGAATAAAAGAGGTGAACAAGTTAAAAGATGCACAATGGTGCCACATCCCGGGCGCAATAAACCCAGCAGATTGCGCATCGCGTGGGATTTTTGGTGATGAATTAGTCGATCATCCGTTGTGGTGGCACGGGCCACATTTTTTAAATGGAAAAATGAACTATGATGTTCAATCGGAAGGCAATATCGAAGCAATTAACGAAGAAAAAATTCATGCATTAGTGGTGACGAGTGAAGAAAAAATGAAAAAAAAGTTATTTGTTGACGATTCAAAAATCATTTGGCCTAACATATCGTCATGGAAAAAAATGCAAAGAGTGTTTGCATATATCATTCGTTTTGTTGACTATTTAAAAGCAAAAGTGGCACTGAAAAAAGGCATCAAATGCCAAAACGTAGAAATAAAAGTCGAAAACAAAGGTGCTCCGATTACTGCGAATGAAATAGAAAAAGCAACGAATTTTATCATTCGTATAGCGCAAAGTGAATATTACGAATGTGAAGTGAATGACCTGGAAAAATGCAAAGAAATCGAAAAAACCAGTGAGTTATTAAAATTGAACGTATTCATCGACGAAAAACGCATATTACGCGTCGGCGGCAGAATCACCAACGAAGACATTCCATTCGAAATGCGTCATCCGATTCTAATTCCAAAAAAAAGTGAAATTGCAAAATTAATAATTCGTGATGTGCATGAAACAAACTTTCATACTGGTCCCAAATTAACAGAAGCGTTGATTCGAAAGAAGTTTTGGATCACCAATGGGCAAACGACGATCAAAAAGCAGCTCAAAAACTGCGTCATTTGCAGGAAATTTCGCCCGAAAACAGCTCATCAAATGATGGGCAATTTGCCGACGACGAGGACAACAGTCGTGAATAAACCGTTCACGAATACTATG
>NW_026532787.1:0-1097 GCF_026283585.1 Hylaeus volcanicus | reverse complement strand
ATTTGTGTGTATGGCAACAAAAGCCATACACGTCGAGCTAGTGAGCGACATGACGGCAGAGGCGTTTATTGCCGCTCTACGACGATTCATCGCGAGAAGAGGTGAAATAAAAACAATAAACAGCGATAACGGAACCAATTTTGTTGCAGCGAATCGATTGTTACACGAGTTAACAATCATCGAAAAAGAGGAGTTCAACGATGAGGTAGCAAATGAGCTCACGACACAAGGCATCATGTGGAAGTTTTCACCACCAGCGGCACCTCATTTCAACGGCCTTGTAGAGGCTGGCGTAAAAACAATAAAAACGCATTTGAAAAGGGCATTGGGTGAGCAAAAATTCACTTTCGAAGAGCTATCAACATTACTGGCTCAAATCGAAGCAGCGGCAAATTCAAGACCACTCACACCTATGTCTTGCGACACAAACGACAGCACGATACTAACACCAGCGCATTTTTTGCTAAATTCATATCCAGTAGCAATTGCAAACGAAAATTTTGATGAGGTGAAGTTAAATTGTCTCGATCGTTGGAAAAAAGTTCAGCAAACGGTGAGGCAGTTCTGGCATCGCTGACAGACTGAATATCTGCACACAATTCAACAAAGAGCAAAATGGCACACGCCAAACGACGCAATAAAAAAAGACGACTTAGTGCTGATAAGTGACTCAGCACCTGTGGGCAAATGGCCCATGGGCAGAGTGTTAGAGGTTCATCAAGGACAAGATGGACTCACGCGAGTGGCCACCGTTAAAACGGCCAACAACACGTTAAAACGGCCAATAACCAAATTGGCACCATTACCAATCGACCGTAGCAGTCAAACATCGACAACGTCCATCAGCGAAGAAAAAGAAAAAAATGAAAAAATCAAAACAAAAACCGTTAACCAAACTTTGATTTCGCTGCTAGTGATCGTTGCATTAGCCACAATGACAAAAAATGGAGTAAACGCGGCTCCAATTGGATCAACTGTGGAGCGCGTACGGAGAAGCCCTGATTTTTGGCTGGCTGGGCATTATTACGACAAGCTAGCAACCGAAGACATAGCCATCCATAAAACCATCGCCGAGCTGAAAACCAGCAGCGTGGTGG
>NW_026532786.1:2040-8610 GCF_026283585.1 Hylaeus volcanicus | reverse complement strand
CCACGCCCCCAAACTTGGATTGCTTGTATCTCGGTAACGAAACCTCGGATCGAAAAACGGAAAAGGACTTTTCGATTTGTTTTCGTACAAGAAATCGATCCCACGAAACGGATTCATATTTTTGTTAATTTCCAGTATTTCCAATATTTCTAGGAAAAAACGAAATTCCCTAGGTAATGTAATCCCTCCAAACTCTTCGATGATTTTGTTATCTACCCGTACGTTATTTTCTTTTTCAATTACGTCAACGACGATAACGCCACGTAAACGATTAGCGTCCCGATCGATAATTTGGACCGATAAAACAACAGCCACGCACACGTAACGCGTAGAAACAAGGGAGAGAAGTTGCACCCTCTATGATAAAAGGAGCCAATTACATGCCGGCGAACAGAAAAAGTATCAACGGTAATCCTATTTTTATACTGTTAAGAGCCGCACGAGCTCCAGCATCTGTTTTAAATGTTAGCAATAAAATATATACGAAGGCAAAAATTCGATTCAGAAGCAACGATCTTTGAATAAAAGTAGAGAAAATTGTACCAAAAATGCGAATATAATAATAATAATGAAACGTAAACGTGATTGGAAAAGAAAAGACAACTATAGTACGTGACTGAATTAAATTGATAATGATTATAATTGATGATATATATTTAAAATAATATTATTCTGCGAACATTCGCGTTCAAAAATTAGAATTATGGTATAGTATATGCGGCAGTCATGCGAAATTCTTTTGAATCGCGTTATACATGACAGGGACAGTCGAACGCGTCTACGACGAGGCGCATGCGCGTCAACGCTGCACGCGAGAACGGCGCAGTATGGCAGTAGTGCAAGCAATCACTTGGATTGACGGAAGTGGACACGGGAGACAAACGGGGGCGAACGGGGCGAGGGGAGGGCTGCCCATGCGAGAGGAAAACGTGGTCTGTGACGTCACATCCGGTTACCCGTCGACGTTTCACTCTCTTTTTCTCGCCGACGAGCCGAAAGAAACCCGAGCGCGTGCTGAATTTCTAATCTCCAATTAGATTCCGTCTCAAAGGTCCAACCAAAAAATGGAAATTTGTTTTTTTAACGTAATGTAGTACGTAGTTGTTCTTCGCATCCTGATGCGTAATAGAGGCTATTTAATTTGTACACAGGCTTTTTCATATTTGTTATTGTAAAATTGGGAGACCTGTGAGTTTATAACCGACCTCTGTAATAACCGACCTGAACTCCTAATCTTTCTTACAATAATACATTGTACATTATACACGAATGAAATATAGCGTATTACTCTGTAATATATTAATAAGTCATATATTTCGAATTCTTTAGGAATTTTTTTCTCATAAATAATAAGACTTGCTCCTATATGTTATTTAACAAAATATGCTTCGTTTTGACCAAGGATGTGAGAAATAATTTTTTTAGAAATCCATAGATCAATTAAATCAGAATTTTTAACTTCCAATTGCGACCCTACAAATACAGTACGGTGCCTTATTAAAAATTATCTAAAACCAAACGTTGCAAGTATTTGGAAAAAAACTTATAAATTTCTTAAAATATAACAAATTATGTATCCAAATATGCTGAGAACACAGGATATTTTTTGCCGTTTTGTCTGTATGTTTGTTTAAAGATAAAGATTGTACTATGGATACAAATGATTGATACATGATTATTTATAACAATTTCCACGCTGGCACACATTTTCTACGATAGAAATCTGCTTCACATTGTGATATACATGGTGTTCCAAAAATGTTGGAGGTCCTTGAAAGAGGTGGTCCTGGAGGTGATTTGAAACAACTTTTTCCTTAGCGAAAATGTTGTAGGAGGCTTCGTTAAGGAGATATTAACAGAAAACACTAACCAATCAGAGCGCGAGGATGTCAGTGGAGCGCTCGCGGTAGGCGTGGTCTACGCGCTAAGTGACCGCCCTCCGCCGCTATACTCGCGCTCCGATTGATCAGTGTTTTCCTTTCATATCTCCTCAACGAAGCCTCGGACAACATTTTCGCTAATGAAAAAGTTGTTTCAAATCACCTCCACTCTGTATATACAGGGTGTCCCAAAAATTGTGGAGATCATTGAAAGGGTTAGTTCTGGAGGTGATTTGAAACAACTTTTTCCTTAACGAAAATGTTCTCCGAGGCTTCGTTAAGGAGATAGTAACAGAAAACACTGACCAATCAGAGCACGAGGATGTCAGTGGAGCGCCCGCGGTAGGCGTGGCCTACGCGCTAGGTGACCGCCCTCCGCCTACTCGCGCTCTGAATGGTCCAGCGTTTTCCGTTAATATCTCCTCAACGAAGCCTCGTACAAAATTTTCGCTAAGGAGAAAGTTGTTTCAAATCACCTCCCGAACCACCCCTTTCACTTCACTATTTTTGGGACCTACCCTGTATAATACCCTGTATACTAATATTGAATTTTGTCCACTTATTCCGCACTGTGCGACGGTTCGAGTCCTGCACGCCCCAAAAAATATTTTCCATCCCCAAATCTCACCCGAACCGCTGAGAAACGCTGGCTTCCCCCTCCCTGGTCGAAAGTATCCATAAAAATCGTCACTCACCTATCTTACTGTTGGGACTGTAAGGATCGTAGCTGCTGGTGCTCATGGGGCTGGCGTATCCGTTGTTGGTGACAGGTTGCTGGTGGGCGAGGGGGCTGGAGTGCGCCAGGGGCGGTTGCTGTTGTTGCGACTCGCTCAGCTGTTGCTGAGGGGTGGTGTACACCACGTGCTGGTTCTGCAAGGTGGCGGAAGGTGATCCGGGACTATTCGTGGACAACCAATCGTCCGGTCTGGAGGGTTTGTTGCCGCTGGCGATGGCGGCGAATAGGCCGGTGGCCGCGGTCACGGGTCCCGTGACCGACGAGGGCGTCGTGGACGTCCCTGCCAGGTGCTCGGGCGTCTCGGCCTTGACCAGCGTCAAGGACGCCGCTCCTGCCACCACCGAGGCGATCGTCCCGCCCGCCCCGCTCGCTACCCCAGCGGCTGAGCCACCGTTGGCCGTGTCCATGCTGGAGTCGCTGGTGTCCATGCTGGGCGCGGCTGGATCAGCGGCTAACCTGGAAGTGGCTGCCAACACGACACCCCCCGTGCCAACCACTCCCGTCGCCTCATCGTAACGCACCGCTACGTTGCCGCTCACTAAGCTGGCCACCGTGACGGGTCCTCTGCTCACCTCTGTTCACGTCGGCCTTCTTTGATGATGCCCCGACAGACTGGTCCTTGACTGTTGAACCCCTCCGGGCCAGGGACGAACGGACCTTCCGTTTAGATTCTCTGGATCCCCCCTCTGGTGCCTTTGCTTCCGATGAATCTCGCCGAGGTTGAAACTCTCCTCGCTCTGTCAACCGACGGACACCTTCGCCTCTTCCTTAGTCTTCGTGTTCCTCCTCGCTTTTGGAAAGGCAGTGGTGCGTCTCGAACAAGGATCTCTGGCTCGGGTTGACCCTGACGCCTCAAAAGGAAAGTAACGAGTCTCTAGGGTGAGTTTTCTAATCGCGGAAGAATCCAGACCTTGTCCGTCCTGGTTGAGAATCTTTTTGAGAGTCGGTGGGGCTAGGTGTCCCTGGCGGTTCCCCTTAATCCTCCTCCTTTGTTTAGATCGCGACTGGGCTCGACCGTCTCGTCAACCTTTCTACGGCGTATTGTTTCGTCGCGGATCGCGGGGGGCTTCCTCTACCGTTTCTTGACACGCGCCTCGAACCTCGGCTGCAGGTGCATAGTGCTCGTATCGAATTCCCGCCCCGTTGCTGTCTTGAGGTATCTGGAACAAACGATGACGCGAACGGTTAACTTTCTTGTGTGGCTATTAAAGTAGAATTCTATTTTTTTTGGGGGGGGGGGGGGGCGGGGAAGGCTACGTTGTGCTATGTGGCATGATTTATTTTTTGGCGGGAGGGACGGCGGCACAGTTGTTGAGATACATTTTTGAGATTTGATGGGTTTATACATAATTGTGTGTATACAGGGTGTCCCAAAAATGTTGTAACACCTTGATGGGGGTGGTTCGGGAGGTGATTTGAAACAACTTTTTCCTTCGCGAATATGTTGTACGAGGCTTCGTTACGGAGATATCAACGAAAAACTCCGGACCAATCAGAGCGCGAGGATGCCAGTGTAGCGCTCTGATTGGTCGCGGTTTTCTGTTAATATCTCCGTAACGAAGCCTCGTACAACATTTTCGCTAAGGAAAAAGTTGTTTCAAATCACCTCCACTCTATATATACAGGGTGTCCCAAAAATTTTGTAACATATTGAAGGAGGTGGTTCGGGAGGTGATTTGAAACAACTTTTTCCTTCGCGAAAATGTTGTCCGAGGCTTCGTTAAGGAGATATTAAAGGAAAACACTGACCAATCGGAGCGCGAGTATAGTGGCGGAGGGCGGTCACTTAGCGCGTAGTCCACGCCTACCGCGGTCGCTCCACCAGCATACTCGCGCTCTGATTGGTCAGTGTTTTCCGTTAATATCTCCTCAACGGAGCCTCGTACAACATTTTCGCTAAGGAAAAAGTTGTTTCAAATCACCTCCCGAACCACCTCTTTCAGTGTGTTACAACATTTTTGGGACAGCATGTATATATTGCATTCCAAGTCAGTTAATCAAAAAAATTGTTAGAAAACGAATTCAAATATTTTCGTACGTATTTCGTTTCGCGAAATTCATTCAAAAACGCACATTTCGAAAGAAAGAAAAAACACATCTAGTTTGGTCAGTTTTTGGCAGAGCTATAGCTATTTCAAAAGAAAAGCGTTTATTTTTTTTTTTTTATAAAATTCATAACTTTTTTTTGGTTCGGTACAAAAATCTGTAAAAATTCAGAAAAATGTAGTTGGCAGGCTACTATATTATAAAAAAAAATTTCAGCCAAACGGAAAATGGTCGCGTCCAAATGTGGTCGAAATTTCCCCCCGTAAATTGATCCAACATAATTTTATAAAATTTTCTTAAAATCAATATTCAAGCTTATTTAATAAGCAACAGTTTATTTTAAATTCTGACAAAGCTAATATTTACCTGAATTTTATTTAAAACGAGCGATGCTTCCCAAGAGTCGAATACCTAACCATAGAAATCACGTGGAGATTTCGGTGCCCTATCAGTCGATAAATACGATAGACTGAAGATTAGGCGAGCTTGCCTATTAACTATTTAATCATCCTGTATCAATCGATAACGAGAGCTTCGCACCAGTCTTATCGAGCAGATCTTGATATACTTATCATCGAGGAGGTATTACCTTTAAGCCTACACTCTTTAATGCAACGATTAAGTAGAGTGAGCGCAGTCGTTAAACCGAGAAAGTTAAATATAGCTGTGACTCGATCATGCAACCGTACTTTACGAAGCTTCTTAACGAGCTTAATTCTTCCTTGACTCAATGCACGATCGTTCTATTCGATTTCTCATTTTTGGTACACGCTTGTAGTAAATATCACAGGAAACCGTTTGGTTTAGACTTTTCCTTGTAATATAAGGAGCAACTGAGCAAAATTTCGTTTCGATCGGACGAAAATTGTTAAAGTTATACCGAGATCACAAACGAGCTTATTTGGAATGTGAATTTGGGACTCCGGAGGTCTGTAGAGAGAGCCCGGTGGCGCCACCTAGCGGCAAAAGTGGGGACTTACGCTCCAAACTTGAAAGACTTGACCAACAGATCGCTGACCGTAACTTTCAACTCGAATTAAAAGAGCACAGCTACCCAAATTCTTATGAACCTATAAACAAGAAACGAAGAAATGCTAGTAACCTTGTAAAACAGATAGCGACGCCCTCGATGACCTTCGGAATCCTCATACAGCACCACGTGACCCGAGAATAGGTTCCTTTATAATTAAAAATCGACGAATGTTCCACTAAATCACACTTGAATCGCTCTACTGTTGCGAAATAACAAAAAACACTGACAGAGACCAGGATACACCATCACTCTACCACTGAACATCTAATCTACAAGATCACAAAGTTACACGCACACTTCAAAAATCACTTTCAATTATCCCGAGATACTTGGGACTTCAGGGCCCCAAAACAGAAAAAAGTTGCCCCCTTAAAGGTCAGGAGAATGACGACAATGATCAACGACCGGCAAGAATCACAAAACCACATATAATCACTTGAAACAACTCTGCTAAGGAAACTTCCAACTGTCTTGACACACTTGGGTCCATACGGCCCCAACTAGAAAAAGTTGCAACCACTTTCAAATTTCAGAGGATCCTCACGATGCCCAACGACCGTCCAGAATTACAAAATCCCACCTGTACACAGTAATAAGACTACATTCAACTGTTTTGACACATTTGGGTCCGTAAGGCCCCAACTAGAAAACGCTGCAACCACTTTCAAGGTTTAGAGGATGCCCACGATGCTCAACGACCGTCCAGAATCACAAAATCCCACCTGTACGCACTACTAAGACTACATTCAACTGTTTTGACACACTTGGGTCCGTAAGGCCCCAACTAGAAAACGCTGCAACCACTTTCAAGGTTTAGAGGATGCCCACGATGCTCAACGACCGTCCAGAATCACAAAATCCCACCTGTACGCACT
>NW_026532786.1:0-2030 GCF_026283585.1 Hylaeus volcanicus | reverse complement strand
GATGCTCAACGACCGTCCAGAATCACAAAATCCCACCTGTACGCACTACTAAGACCACTTTCAATTGTCTTGACACACTTGGGTCCGTATGGGCATCATTATTGGGCCTGACTGCATCGTGAGGCTCGGATGAACGTATCGAGAAGAGAACGAGCACTCTAGACGTGCAATTCCGAGAGACGAGCTGCGATGCGTGACGCAGTTACCGAAACTGCGGCACCGGGACCCCCACCATCGGCCACAGCGGGGCCTTGAGACGGTCCCGCGTGGTGGGACTACGAAGGTGGATCGACTGGGTCCGCGCGACTTTCTACGCAGCTCCGGTCGAGCCTGGCCCCAAAAGAGAACATTGGGAAGGTCGACGTCGGCGCGCTTTTGCCTCCAACCCTCTCCGAACCTCCCTGGGACCGTAGGGCCCTTTTGTTTATCCCCCGTTTTTCTCCCTCTTCCTGTGTTTACGAAGCCGGTCGCGGGAATCTGCTCCCTGAGGGGTTACATAAGCTTCGAAAGAGGAATTTTATGCATTTGTTGGGGGGAAGGGGGGGGGGTTGTTTTGTTTCAATCTGTTTACAGCGACGAGAAGCAGAGTTTGAATAAAAGGAAGTGAATAAAGACGGAATGATTAATAGATATCGAGAAATTCGTTAAAAATAGGATACAAGCTTGGATCCTCTGAAAGGGGAGCTCTGTGCATTTATTAAGGGGGGCTGATGGAGGGGGGCCTTTACTTTTCATTTTTAAATTTGTTCCTGGCGACAGGATAGTTAATAAATATAGAGACATTAGGTAAAAATAAGATACAAGCTCCGATCCTCGGAAAAGGGAACTCTGTGCATTTATTAAGGGGGCCTGATGGAGGGGGGGGGCCTTTACTTTTCATTGTTAAATTCATTTATGGCGACAGAATAGTTAATAAATATCGAGAAATTCGTTAAAAATAGGATACATGCTTGGATCCTCTGAAAGAGGAACTCTGTGCATTTATTAAGGGGGGGCTGGTGGAGGGGGGCCTTTACTTTTCATTTTTAAATTTGTTCCTGGCGACAGGATAGTTAATAAATATAGAGACGTTAGTTAAAAATAGGATACAAGCTTGGTTCCTTCTACTTTACTAACTTTATGTATTTATTTATTTATTAAGGTTTGGGAGGAAGGAGGTGGGGGGGGGGGGGTAGTGAGAATCCATTTATTCGTCTTTCTTTTAATATTCGTTCACGTAAGAGGATAGTTAATAAATATTGAGAAATTCGTTAAAAATACGAATTACATCAATTTGTAATGGACACGACTTCGAATTCTAAAGCTTTTTAGGCCCCCTTAGGGGAGAGTCGAGAGAAAGTCACACAGATGGCGCCACTGCGAAGCCGTTAGGGACTTCCCCCTCCATGCGGTGTTGGAAGAAAGCTCTTTCCTGGATTCCTTCTCTACTGGCCATCGAGGTATTGAGCCGAACGGGGAAAGAACGCGGCGCGGAGGGTATGAAGAGGGGGGGAGGGCAGGGGATATTACCGTGAACTGCCACTCGCCGAGCTAATGCACGGTAGAAATGAATAAGAGACGATATAGGATTCGAGTACAATGTAATTGAAGGCTTGCATGGGAAATGAAAATGGAGAAGCGACACGGTCGACAGTTTACCGAGGGAAACCGCGATGACGTGGCGTGACGAGGATTGTTCGAACAGGTGCCGTCAGGCTAGGAAATAAGATGTCCTTTATTTAATTAAACGTGAAATTTATATGGGAACGCGCGGCGCTGAGATATCGATCGTTGCTCGTTATTTAATTCCAGAAAAAATGTCAAGTTAACGATAACGTTAAATATGTATATTCTATACGTCGTATAATTCAATGATAACTTTCCATTAGAACAAACGCGTCCGGGAACTAACAACACTTTGCTCCGGAGGTGTCCTGTTAATTAATATGGTATTATTTTTGTTATTATAAGAAAAATGACAAATGAATTAATATTAATCATTTAATAACATATCATCGATAATATAATAATATATATAATGTTAATATATA
>NW_026532785.1:0-1794 GCF_026283585.1 Hylaeus volcanicus | reverse complement strand
TTTTTCACTTTGAACAAAATAAACTAACCTTTCCCGTCTCAACAACAGTGCGCGCCGCACCCTCTTTCGCGAGTGTACTCCCCTCTCTCTTTCTGGAACGTTGTTCTCTCTCGACGCCTCATTGTTGCCCGCTCCACCGTCAACACGATATATATATATATATATATATATAGAGAGAGAGAGAGAGAGAGAGAGAGAGAGAGAGAGAGAGAGAGCGAATGTAAAGTCGTAAAGGAGTTTAAAAATTATTACCCGGATATTTTCTACAAGCTTATCAGTCAAAAAGCACTAACAAACATTAAATGCGAGAAAGTAGAGTGCGAAGAGATTTCGCCAACAGAATCAATTAAAAAACCATCAAGTCACAGAAGGGACATTCCTCTAAATAATCTAAAAGGGTAGTGAGCAGATTATCGAACCGCGAATATTAAACCCATCACTCAGGGGCAATTTTTATAGCTCCCTGGTGTAGCTCATCAATCCTTATGCAGCGCGAGGATCTAATGCCGTCGAGCGCCTCTCGTTTCAGGTTTGAACGATCGGAGCAACAAGTGTACTCCAATAACGTTGAACGTGCTTTAATTTCGCGACCTCGCCGTCGTTTCGACTCCTACGTGTAGTAATCGTCCCACGATCGATCGTCGATTCCATCGGTAGCGATTTACGAGCTTACGTGAAATCGCCACGCGACGCCTACGCGCCCCGACGCATCCACTCCCGATAAATCCCGTGGGTGGGTTCGCGTCTCGATCGATTTGGAAAGTGTCGCGTTCCCGGTGCCCTCGCAACGAACCGTTAACATTAACGCGGACCCAACCCGATAGTTTCGCGACGACAGGGAGATTCCGTGGAAAGAAACAGGACGAAGATAGTTTCGCTAGACGAAGCTAACTAGAAGACAGACGGCGGTGAATTTTTGAAAAGTATCAGCTTATAGAAGATGACGAGACGAAACTTTTTTTATACACATATATGGTCTATTCATACGAGGTTTAATTTCAGAGATAAAACTTGAAAACTCTAAACACTTTTTTTCCTGAGATCTCGTAGTGATTTGATCCTGTTGTTTAAAAAAAAAAAAAGAAAGAAAAACAACGGTTGAACAATCGAATTTAAAAAAAATCTCACCCTATAGAGGATGACAAAACGAAACTTTTTTATATTTACAGTTTATTTATACGACGTTCAGTTTCAGAGATAAAAATCGAATGCTTGAAAGATCTTTTTCCTGAAGTTCAATTCTTGCAACGAACTTCGAACTTTCGCATTATCAAGCTTTGTCGATAGAGTGTCTTACGTTACCAAGCTTTATCGATAGAGTGTTCTACATTATCAAACTTTCTCAACGAAATGTTTTCTGTCAAGTCTTCCCAACACTATCTTGCCATACCTACCGACCTTTTTCCCAGGAATTCAATTTCTGCAACGAACTTCGAACTCTTCAATTTTTATTTTCGAAACCAACAAGGGCAGGCGTAATTCGTTCGTGCCCGTTTTCAATTTGAGGGAGAACTACCCCTTTCCACCGAGCCACCCTGTTTACTTATGCGTGTGTAACTCGAAAATGATAAGAGATACCGAGAGAATGTTCAAATAAACATTTCACTGTTTTTAGAGGCCTATACACCGGTGTCAACATTTTTACAGCGAAACTTCTTTTCGTCATAGATTTCAGGGAACACTACATAAAACATATAGAAAGTATTTTCGTAAGGTGAAAATACAATTTTTTTTAAACGAAAGAAAGATTTTGTTCAAAGTGAAAAACGAGCACGAACGAATTACACCCATTTT
>NW_026532784.1:0-2626 GCF_026283585.1 Hylaeus volcanicus | reverse complement strand
GACAACCAAACACCTTACCCTACGGTTACCCTTCACTGGGAGATACCCATTCCTGCAGCTATCTGACTTCGCGTCAGAGTCGTCTGCATTGTCTAATCTATCCTCGGCCTTCGGCACCATTGATACACAATAAATAATCGTATTGATTCAATTCTCAAATCTATCCCACTCGCTGGGCTCACACGCGCGTCGTTATCGCCCTGGCTCGTAACACATAATTATATAGGAGAGAGTATGCTGAAAATATTCGATGTTATAGAATTTTATGATCTCTTAAGACTCAAAAGATACTCCTTGCCAATTACTAATAACTTTAAGAATTTTCTTTATTACATTCAACGTAACATTTGTAATACATTATGTACAGTAACTTTTAAGTGACACTGTTAATTTTTAATCTAACGATGAAACCCTCCTCTCCTTGATTGCCCTCGCGCTCCCCTATCCTTTCTCGATTGAGGGGGGGGGGCGTAGCGGCACGAGGTGGAAGGTCCTCTCTGTCCGTGCCTCGCAAGGGTTTCGGAGGGTGAGCGCGGTTTTCTATTTCGCGTTCGCGATTTTTAAACGTCCGCAGTGACGCATTCTTAATAACGCTAGCGTACGACGCGGGCTCGCTGACGTCATTTTCCGTCGTACAACTGTGTATGCTGTCAACGGATGACATCTGCCGCCGGGAGAGTAGGGGAAGTGGCTCGGCGCGTCGCGCTCGCTCATTCTTCCTCCATTCCATCTCCCCTCTCTTGCGCCGCGCCTCGTCGCTTCATATCGTGCGTTCGCTGGATCTCTTCGGCCTCGGGGCCGGCCTCGGCGGGAGGGGTGCGGTTAGCCGATCCGCCGCGGAAGAGGGGGGAGCCCACGAAGTCGCGTCGCTTTCCTCCCTCTCATCTGATTCTACTCGCGACGAATATCCACGGCCCGTTTCCGCGGTCGCGACCGGAGTTCGCGGGGTCGCCTGCGGTTTGCGATCCCCTAGGGCCGGGGAGCCGAAAAAGCTTACGGCCTGCCGATTGACCGGTGGGCAACCACGCAGCGGTCTCGGACCATCCTCGTGAGGGACCCGCGGTCGGAGTCCCAAAGGGGCCTCGCGGGGTTTTTAACCTTGAAGAAGGTGGTTCCGCGAGGGGTTCGACCGGCCGACCCGTGGTCCGCCGCCTTGGAAGCCGCTTCCCCAAATATTGCCTCGTATTCTTTGACAATTATTGAATATTGGGGGCCCTTCTCCAGCATGGCGGAAAGGGACTCGTGGGGTACGGGCTCCTCGTCCTTTAACGGGTCTCACTTGGCCGCGCGAGGTCCGAACATCTGACGCAGGTGGTATCGAACGAACCGGTCGCGGAGATTCTTATAGGGACCCTTTGTCCGGATCCCGAGTACATCCATGACCACCAGGAGGTCGCGATTGTCTTGCCGCGGGAGAAAACGGAGCGCCTCCTGTCTCGCGTCCTTCCTTTGTCCGCGCGCCTCATTGCGATTCGCTCGCTCGGACTCGCTTGGCGTCGTTTCTGACATACCGGTACTCGCGTACTTCGAAAGTCCTACAAAATTGTTCTTGGACGCTGAGGTGTTTACTCGCGGCGAAGACGTTGCCGGGCGAATCCTCGTTAGCGTCCGAATTTAAATGAGTAACATACAGGTGTGCGGTTAAGCCAAACAAAGCAGGGTATCGCGTGTCAACACCAGTGACGTTGCCTCTCCACCAGAAGAACAACAACGGCCGTTCAAACCGACCGTTCGTGAAACAATAAATCTATCAAACCGGCAAACCGTCGTTTGAAAAAAAAACGTTAGATAGTGAAACGTTCGATAATGAAACGTTTGCGTCCCTCGATCAAAGTTTTAATTAGGCCCCACGTTGGGCACCAATTTTGTGACGTACCTCGCGTGGGCGGCCGGGAAAACCGCTCATCGACACACTCGGTCGCTCAATTTCTACGGACGAATTTATTTGTAAGAATCGGGCGCTTGTGCCAAGTGCACGCGTCCGTTCCCTTCGTCCGTCCGGCTGCTCTACGGAGAGCGAAACCCAGGGGAGGTCGAAAGGGGAAATAAACTTTGATCCGCGTACGTTTGAGTAGATTTCTTTATTTGATGGAAACCGACGCGGGGGAATTCCGCGGTACACACACCGTTAAGGTTCCCGATACAACTCAACGTTTCGTAAACGAAGGAAAAACCGGCGCGGCTTATTCTGTAGGGGGCGTCGAAAACAAATAGTCCGCCCTAGAATTAAATACAACCAAAAAGAGGGGTTACGCCGGTAATTAACGGTTTCACGTTTCGAAGGAGAGGGCCCCTTCGAAACGTGGCGCGTTCTCAAACCCCACAAGGTTACGCGGGAGATTCGCGAAACGGTCGGAGGGAAGTCTAACGCAGTTCACCTCCGGTGGTGGTCCTGTCGCAGACGAAAAGGGTGCTCTGGACCACGCTCGCGAACACCTACTCACGATTCGCGCTCACACACAGACGCACGCCACAAAAGGAAGAAAACCCAGCCAGTGGCCCCTACCTGAAAACAGGCTCTAACTCCCAGGCTCCCGGTTACGTCCTCTGCGGGTCCTCGACGGTGGACAGCCTGGAGGCCAGACCTTACCATTTATTATAGAAAAATATTGAGATTCGCGAACCG
>NW_026532783.1:0-1647 GCF_026283585.1 Hylaeus volcanicus | reverse complement strand
CAGCATAGTAGACACAGTGACCAATGATTGCCGGATGTTTGTCGTCGAAAACCGAGAAGCGACGACATTGACCCGCCTAATTAAGGAGATAGACATGGGTAATGCAGCGCTCTGTAAACCGACAAAATCTGGCCCGAAATATAAGTTTGCCTTGCCCACAGATTTTGTCCTTATATGAGCATATTCTGCGCTCAATGAGGGCTCATTCGAAAGAGGAAGGTCCAAGGAATGGCGCTCTGGTCGTGGTTGAACGATATTGTGTCGATATTTAATAATATGAGCGTCCAAAGTCGAGCAAAAATTGAGTAAAATACATCCGCAGAATAGTTGTATTTTTAGATTACTAAAAGGATTTTGTGACTCAAACGACGACCAGAGCGTCATTCCTTGGACCTTCCTCTTTCGAATGAGCCTTCATTGAGCCCAGAATATGCTCATATAAGGACAAAATCTGTGGGCAATGAATTGCATTCCCAAAAACGAGGTTCCGCTATTTTGACGATAATACAGAGCAAGTGACGTCACAAATTTAGTTGAGACAATCGATAGGAGATGGCGCTTACTGAGGACGACTGGTAACGTGAATTCGATACAATTGCGATGTTGCCGTTATCACAACAGCGTCTCTCTACACTGTTGCCATTTCACTGAAGTCGAAATCGCGCTTAGCATCCCGTATCCTTACGTTTGCCAACGTCGACTCTCAGTTTCTCTTCCTTCTTCATCGAACTGTTTCTTTCTACTTTCGTCGTCGCTTCGAAACTCTAGCTTTGCGCTGGACGCGGTTTGATCCCGGTAGGAGTCACTTATTTTTTTTTACTTTTTCTTCCGTTTGTATGATGTTTTGTTATGGAAACTACCTTTTTATATATTAAGATTATTTTTATACAATATTGTGCAATTTTTATGTTTTTTATCGCTTCGAAAAAGAAGTCAGGATGTGAAAGGAGTTTCTACAAGCTTTTATAAAAACTTACGTCATTATAGTTTGTAAATAACAATTTAATTATATTACACAAACATTGCACAACTTCTTTCTTCTTTCTTTTTTCTCCTTGTCTTTCTTTCATTTTTTTCTTTCTTCTTTTTCAATGCGATAAAAAACATAAAAATTGCACAACATTGTATAAAAATAATCTTAATATATAAAAATGTAGTTTCCATAACAAAACATACAACGGAAGAAAAAGTTAAAAAGAAATAAGTGACTCCTACCGGGATCGAACCGTTTCCAGCGCAAAAGATCGCCTTCGCAACATGGCACCCTATCGACTGTGCCACGCTGCTTCTGTAATACCTCCGACACTTGTATGATCGACACTCGACAATCGAAATTTAGCTATTTTTAAAAATTTATTTCTCGAAAATGAAAGACAGTCGCGCCTTCTCACTTGCAGACATTGTTCTATATATCCTTTACATATGAGAAAAATTTAATTTAAAAATTCGGGGGACACTAGGGGATGTCTCCTTGTCAGCTCGATCTCGTTCAAAAAGCGCTCGTCCGAATCGCGACCTACCCTTGTGAGCTGTTGAACGTTTTCGAAACGGCATTTTCTCCGCGTCGCCCATAAATTATTGTCAATACTACCCGAACTGTATTATATGTGGTATCATTGTTATCAGAAAAATGTCACAAATGTAATA
>NW_026532782.1:0-5119 GCF_026283585.1 Hylaeus volcanicus | reverse complement strand
GGAGTCCTAACTGTGTAGTGTAGAAGTGTTATGAAAATCCCGAGCTTTAAGTTATGAATATTTCTACCATTCCCGGCGCAAGTGACCACAGTCTAATAGAAGAAATATTCATAACTTAAAGCTCGGGATTTTCATAACACTTCTACACTACACAGTTAGGACTCCTTATACAGTCTTTGTGATATTATCGTACATTACGTATCATACATCATTCTAGTAACTTTCTTAGGGAGTTGGATCTCCTTATACAGTCTTCGTGAAATAAAAAGAAACGTTAGAGACATCGCGCCCACGTTCTTATTGAACAGACTGTAGAGAAAAAGCGTGAGAGAGGTGTGAAAAAAGGGAAGACGAAGCGAGAAAATGAAATTACCGGAGCCGCGAGAGTAGCGTCCCTCTATTAGTATTTACGTAGAAAATGTCAGACCGATAAGTGATTCGCAGTGTTCGCGCTTCTACCGCACCTTCGACTCCCGCTTGCGTTGCTTACGTTACTTACGTTGCTTACATAATAAGCGATGAACTCTCGACTAACTCTTCTCTTCGCCCTTCCCCTCCCTCCCAGCCGCCCCGGTCCGCGGTACTTCCCCTCTTTTCCTGCTCGTCTCGTTTTCTCGCGATGGCACACGATCGCATCGCGATGGAGGCACGATCAAAACCTTCTCCGCCGACAGCACGGAGGGAAAACGGTCTCGAACGGGAGGGAGCAGAGAACGGGAGATCGACATTATGCCAGAGAATTTCTCCTGGCGATTCTCTTCGTTTCGACAGTCAGCGCCGTCGCCTGTCTTCCTCTCATCGCTTATGCGATAACTTTTGCGCAACTCGATTAGGTTGGTTCGCGCGACGAGCACAACCTATTCCGCAATTGTCGCGACCAAGAACGTTGCTGCAGAAACGGTTGTTGGAAAGACCGACCGTCGAGTAGCAAAAATCTCCGTCGCTTCGAACGTCTTTTATCCTTTGGAAAATGTCGGAATCCGGAGTGCTTTCTCGAAGTACTTGGCCGAGAAGGATGTCGAAAGGAAGCTGTAAATATAATGAGAAACTCGCGCGACCCGGCGACGTCCCTTCTCTTCTTCCTTCGAGTCGAAGAAGCTGGTGAAAGACGCGAGTGAACCTTTAGGCGGCCGATCCTCCTCGTAGATTGTTTCATAAGCGTTCCCGATACGGAAAAGTTCATCCGCTCTTACCGAGTGCAACGAGTTCGAGCTGTTGCGCAAGCGATCCGATGCCGAGGACTGTTCGCTCGCTCGATCACACAGTTATTTGCTTCTCTGCCTACTCACGCGTATCCGTATTCATATCTTTGACACGAATGCATACGTAAATACGGTGTTTCGGAAGTCGTGCCAGAATCTTCGAAACGGAACAACTTCCAATCGCTTTGTGTATACCGAATGTTTTATCGTGTTTATTTATTTTTGTACCGGGCGCCTTCGTTTAACCTCTTCGGGGATTTTTCTTGTTGTTATCAAAGTTTTGTTCTTTTTGTTGTTGACGGTAATTATAATTATAAACAAACTAAACGTCCACGTATGTAGCCAAGGCCGCGAAGAGGTTAAGGATCCAGTCTAGGGGCTTCTTTGGCAATTGAAAAGAGAAAAAACAATAATAAATGATTTTGTATTTAACAGTTTGAAATTGGCATTTATATATACGCTACCGCTCAAAAGTATGTGGACACTTGGTATTTTCGAGAAATCTGTAGTACACGATGTAAGTTATTGTTAGACTGCGGATCTTTATGCAAAATAAAATCTTTGTAAACGTACCTGCAAAAACTGAACCTAAATAGGAATTTATTTTACTCTGAAAGTATTATAATATGAACTTTACTTTCAATATGTTTTATATTATTGGTTGCTGTGTCCATTCTATAGTTTCTTGCACGTTCGGATTTTCTATAAATGCATAAAAATCCGCAGTCTAGTTATTATCGTTATGTGATTTTAATTAAAAAATGCTGTAACAAGTATGGATTTAATATACAATAGCAGTATTTCGTTGAATAATTTAATCGCTTAAGTTGTTTAAATAACAGAAAATGTATGGGATGTATTTGGGAGTGGAACAATATTAAATTAATATTATTAACCCATAAAAATAACAAAATAAATAGTCAGGATGGCAAGGCTGGTAAACGCAATTATAGGAGCACGCGGTGGTTATGTCGATGAAAAAACGCTAATTAGTTCCTATCGTCTTTTATGAAATATTTAATGAATTATTAGTGAAATATATGTATATTGATTATAATACAAAATAGAATATATAATATTCAGTGAAATTCATGAATGATTTCATAACGTTTTCAGATAGTTACTATTGGAATTAAGAAAGTGGCCACATACTTTTAATCTGAAGTTTACGTTTAAATATGAGAATACAAATGAACTTTTAACCGTAATTTCTACAGAATAAAATTGCAAAGTAACTCTACACCATGTACATAGTAGACTATATTTTAACCTAGAACGAAAGATATTCTGATTGCCGGATGCGTGCTGCCCTCTCGCGTGATTCGAATCATTCATTGCCGCATGGACCGGAAAAAGTGTATGTTAAATTTTTAAACAATGTAGTTTACTAAATCATAAGCGAAACGAATAACAATAAAGCAATAATATCGTAAAATATTAGAACATCGTATCGATGCAAGTGCAAAACACATATTAAGGTGTTTAAATTATTTCGATAATTTTATTAAATATTTTTTGATAATTTATTCATTCTTTATGTACTATATTTAAAATATTATAGTTGAAATGTTATTCTATGATTTCGATGATCATTTTCATGTGAACTGAACGCAAAAGAAACAGGAAACATCTTTATTCGTATACTAAATTCGTAAAGCTATAGCTTTTGTATACTATTTATTATTTCATGAGTGGACTGATACGTTTTCTATTTCATTTATAGTTTATTAACTTCCCGTTTTTATTTTACGTTGAATTGAACAACTAAATTAAGCGTGTGTTTGTTATTTATACGGTATTTTTTATATAAAAAGCCATGATGTCTATTTACACATTTTTTTTTTTTTAATGGAAACTCCCGAATTGTATCTTATTTTCAACAAAGTATTTAATATATTGACTCACGCTCATTTGTCTAAAATAATAGAAGAAATAATGCTTATACAGAAATAATGCTTATGTATAGAAGGTTGGAAACCAAGATAAATCAAACTCGCTCATCAGCTTTTTCAAACTAGCTCAAGGCGCGTTTATAATACATCACAGTCACAGAAAGGCCAACCCTGCAACATAATACCACTAGGGATGGATCGATTTTCTACATAAAGAGAAAGCTTGATTTTAAAATAGACAAAAATAGTAGTCCTGCTTTTAATCGTTGTTTATTTCTTGTGGATCGATGCATAAAATCCCCTTTCATCTCCTGTAACAATTTGTTTAAAAAAAGGATCTCTCCCCAAACCTAGAAGAAACTACACTGTAGCTAGTTACACATTGAATTTGGTTTTCAACTGAGCATTCCTCCCCTTTACATTTTGTTTAGTCTCAAACCATAGGGATATTATAAATAGAGCAGGGGAATCACACCTCCGGCAATGATGGGCAAAACCCTAGATTTCGAATAAATCTGAAGTTTGCCGACATGTTTGTCTCATTTCCTCTTTTGAACATTTTTCCAAGGTCCAAAATCGCTCTTTGAAAGGAATCGTACAACTAAGGATATAGATTTCACGATGCGGATATTTTTCTGAAAACCTTTTTTTTCAGAATTATGTAAATATTTCTTTCTTTAAATTCAACTCTTTCGCCATTTAATTCACCGCCGAAAACCGCATAAGAATACCTATTATCAAATTTTATATCGAAAAATTTACTGCTAGATTTCCACACGAGCGACGCCGCCATAAAAAAAAAAAAAAAAATGAAATCAGAGCTGACCGAGAGCAAACTAAGATAGGAACTATAGCGCAAGGGGTTGATTTTCCACAATATGCTGTTTCTCGGAAAAGCACATATTTGTAAATCGAACGGAAGAAATTTGATTAGCTTTCGCAGTTACGTGCCCGTTATGTAAACTCAACGCCATTAGCATTCACTCGGTGACCGAATGCCTTGTAAAATTTAAAAAACCGCCGAGTATATCGAGCTGTAACTCGTTGGTAATCTTTGGCAGAGTCCCCCGTACGGCTGATTGCTAATCGCGCCTCCTGAGAAATTCAAGCGGATCTACCTCGATCACGTACAGGCAATTTCAAAAACGGGACACGTTGTCGCGAGCATACTCACGCCCATGCGCGCACCTACGTGATCGGGTTTTGTTTTCCGCGGCCTCGCGTACGCGGAAGAATTATTCCCAAAGGGCCAACCGCTTCACGTTATCCTAGAAAAAGGTGTGCGCGCACGCAGCCGTTGGTAGCATTCCTTAACATTAAACCCATCGACTCACCGTCTATACGGTGCGGAACAAAATCGTAGCTGTTAGATCACGGGTGGAAGCAAGAAATAAAATAAGAATATAGTTTCATATTAAATGATATTTTATTTATCACTTACAAGGGAACATATTCAACTGTCCGTCTCCGATTTTGTTGAAACTCGGTGGGTACGTTGAGCAGATGAAAATAAGGTATACGTATTTTTTTATAGCTGCCCGATCGCAAGTTTAGGGGTTGAAATCACCCCTTGAAGTTTCGGTAGAAAAATGCTATCTCGAAAACTACAATGGATATAAGAAATCTTCTTAGGGAAAAGTTTCAGGAGGTTAAACACAAAGTGGTCACAGATTTTGTAAAATGTAATTTGTTTATAACGACAAAATTTTTTGTTACGTTACTTTAAGAGATACAAAAATTTATATAACCACAGAAATGAACGGAAATTGCTTTCCGAATCCATTGATATATAATACGATACATGTGCCTCCTACTTTTTCAACCCCTAAACTTGCGAATGGGCAGCTATAAAAAAATACGTATCCCTTATTTTCACCTGCTTAACGTACCCACCAAGTTTCAACAAAATCGGAGACGGACAGTCGGGTTTGTTCCCTTGTTAGTATGTCTTGTTGGTACGAGGAGTGGAATATGCTCATACCTGCACACGCACTTGACAAATAAACAACAATATACAGGGTGTCC
>NW_026532781.1:2050-2223 GCF_026283585.1 Hylaeus volcanicus | reverse complement strand
TGCCAACGGCGTATTACTTTCTTAAATTTCATTTCACAGTGCCAGGTGCGTAATGCTCTCTTAAATTTCATTTCGCAGTGCCAGCGGCGTATTGTTTTCTTAAATATCATTTCACAGTGCCAGCGGCGTAATGCATTCTTAAAATTTAATTCAAATTACCAGCGGCGTATTGC
>NW_026532781.1:1199-2040 GCF_026283585.1 Hylaeus volcanicus | reverse complement strand
TATCATAAATTTTATTTCAAAGTGCCAGGGGTGTATTGTTTTCTTAAATATCATTTCACAGTGCCAGCGACGTAATGCTTTCTTAAATTTTATGTCAAACTACCAGCGGCGTAGTGCATTCTTAAATTTTATTTCAAAATGCCAGCGGCGTATTGCTTTCTTTAATTTCATTTCACAGTGCCAGCGGCGTAATTCTTTCTTAAATTTCATTTCACAGTGCCGGCGGCGTAATGCTTCCTTGAATTTTATTTTCAAAATGCCAGCGGCGTAATGCTTTTTTAAATTTTATTTCAAATTGCCAGCGGCATATGGTTTGTCTAAAGTTTATACCAAGGTGCCAGCGGCGGATTGCTATCATAAATTTTATTTCAAAGTGCCAGTGGCGTATTGTTTTCTTAAATATCATTTTACAGTGCCAGCGGCGTAATGCATTCTTAAAATTTAATTCAAATTACCAGCGGCGTATTGCTTTCTTAAATTACATTTCGCAGTGCCAGCGTCGTATTGATTTCTTAAATTTCAGTTCACAGTGCCTGCGGCGTAATGCTTTCTTAAATTTTATTTCAAAGTACAAGCAGCGTATTGCTTTTTTAAATTTTATTTCAAAATGCCAGCGGCGTATTGCTTGTCTACAGTTTATTTCAAACTGCCAACGGCGTAATGCTTTCTTAAATTTTATTTCAAAATGCTAGCGTCGTATTGCTATCATAAATTGTATTTCAAAGTGCCAGTGGCGTATTGTTTTCTTAAATATCATTTCACAATGCCAGCGGCGTATTGCTTTCTTTAATTTCATTTCACAGTGCCAGCGGCGTAATGCTTTCTTAAATTTTATTTCAAA
>NW_026532781.1:504-1189 GCF_026283585.1 Hylaeus volcanicus | reverse complement strand
TCATTTCACAGTGAGAGCGGCGTTATTCTTTCTTAAATATTATTTCAAAGTACAAGCGGCGTATTGCTTTCATAAATATCATTTCACAGTGCCAGCGACGTAATGCTTTCTTAAATTTTATGTCAAACTACCAGCGGCGTAGTGCATTCTTAAATTTTATTTCAAAATGCCAGCGGCGTATTGCTTTCTTTAATTTCATTTCACAGTGCCAGCGGCGTAATTCTTTCTTAAATTTCATTTCACAGTGCCGGCGGCGTAATGCTTTCTTAAAGTTTATTTCAAAGTGCCAGCGGCATAATGAATTCTTACATTTTATTTTCAAAATGCCAGCGGCGTAATGCTTTCTTAAATTTTAATTCTAAATTGCCAAGTGGCCTATTGTTTTCTTAAATTTTATTTCAAAGTGACAGCGGCGTAATTCTTTCTTAAATTGCATTTCAAAATGCTCACGGCATAATGCTTTCATAAATTTTATTTCAAACTGCCAGCGGCGTATTGCTTTCTCAAATTTAATTTCAAAATGCCAGCGGCGTATTGCTTTCTTAAATTTTATTTCAAAGTACCAGCGGTTTATTGCTTTCTTAAATATTATTTCAAAATGGCAGCGGTGTATTGCTTTCTCGAATTTTATTTCAAAATGCCAGCGGCGTATTGCTTTCTTAAATTTTATTTCAAAGTACCAGCG
>NW_026532781.1:0-494 GCF_026283585.1 Hylaeus volcanicus | reverse complement strand
CGGCGTAATGCTTTCTTAAATTTTAATTCTAAATTGCCAGCGGCGTAATGCTTTCTTAAATTTTATTTTCACAATGCCAGCGGAGTATTGCTTTCTTAAATATTATTTCAAAGTGCCAGCGGCGTAATTCTTTCTTAAATTTTACTTCAAAGTACAAGCCGCGTAATGCATTCTTACAATTTAATTCAAAATACCAGCGGCGTATTGCTTTCTTAAATTTCATATCACAGTGCCAGCTGCGTATTGTTTTCTTAAATTTCAGTTCACAGTGCCTGCAACGTAATGCTATCTTAAATTTTATTTCAAAGTACAAACGGCGTATTGCTTTCTTAAAGTTTAATTCTAAATTGCCAGCGGTATATCGCTTGTCTAGAGTTTACTTCAAAATGCTCGCGGCGTAATGCTTTCATAAATTTTATTTCAAACTGCCAGCGGCGTAATGCTTTTTTAAATTTCATTTCACAGTGCCAGCTGCGTATTGTTTTCTTAAATTT
>NW_026532780.1:0-1708 GCF_026283585.1 Hylaeus volcanicus | reverse complement strand
CGGCATGTTGTTTTCTTAAATTTCAATTCACAGTGCCAGCGCCGTATTGCTATCATAAATATTAATTCAAAGTGCCTCCGACGTAATGCTTTCTTTAATTTGCTTTCAAAATGCCAGCGGCGTAATGATTTCTTAATTTTCAATTCGCAGTGCCAGGGGCATAATGCTTTCTTTAATTTTGTTTCAAAGTGCCAGCGGCGTAATGCTTGCATAAATTTTATTTTCACAATGCCAGGGACGTAGTGCTTTCTTTAATTTGCTTTCAAAATGCCAGATTTTGTTTCAAAGTGCCAGCGGCGTAATGCTTGCTTAAATTTTATTTTCAAAGTGCCAGAGGCGTAATGCTTTCTTAAATTTCAATTTACAGTGCCAGGGGCATAATGCTTTCTTTAATTTTATTTCAAGGTGCCAGCGTCGTATTGCTATCATAAATTTTATTTCAAAATGCCAGCGGCGTATTGCTTTCTTAAATTTTATTTCAAAGTACCAGCGGCGTATTGCGTTCTTAAATATTATTTCATAATACCAGCTGCGTATTGTTCTCTTAAATTTCATTTCACAGTGCCAGCGGCGTAATGCTTTCTTAAATTTTATTTTCACAACGCCTGCGGCGTAATGCTTTCTTAAACTTTATTTCAAAATGGCAGCGGCTTAATGCTTTCCTTAATTTTATTTCAAAGTGCCAGCGGCGTACTGCGTTCTTAAATATTTATTTTCAAAATGCCAGCTGCGTATTTTTTTCTTTAATTTTATTTCAAATTTCCAGCGGCTTATCGCTTGTCTAAAGTTTATACCAAGGTGCCAGCGGCGTATTGCTTTCTCAAATTTCATTTCAAAATGCCAGCGGCGTAATGTTTTCTTAAATATTAATTCAAAGTGCCAGTGACGTAATGCTTTCTTTAATTTGCTTTCAAAATGCCAGCGGCGTAATGATTTCTTAATTTTCAATTCGCAGTGCCAGGGACATAATGCTTTCTTTAACTTTGTTTCAAAGTGCCAGCGCCGTAATGCTTGCTTAAATTTTATTTTCACAATGCCAGGGACGTAGTGCTTTCTTTAATTTGCTTTCAAAATGCCAGAGGCGTAATGCATTCTTAAATTTCAATTCACTGTGCCAGGGGCATAATGCTTTCTTTAATTTTATTTCAAGGTGCCAGCGTCGTATTGCTATCATAAATTTTATTTCAAAATGCCAGCGGCGTATTGCTTTCTTAAATTTTATTTTCACAACGCCTGCGGCGTAATGCTTTCTTGAATTTTATTTTTAAAATGCCAGCGGCGTAATGCTTTCTTTAATTTTATTTCAAAGTGCCAGCGGCGTAATGATTTCTTAAATTTTATTTTCACATTTCCAGGGGCGTATTGCTTTCTTAAATTTTATTTAAAGTACGATCGGCGTACTGCGTTCTTAAATATTATTTCATAATGCCAGCTGCGTATTGTTTTCTTAAATTTCATTTCACAGTGCCAGGGGCGTAATGATTTCTTTAATTTTATTTAAAAGTGCCAGCGTCGTATTGCTATCATAAATTTTATTTCAAAGTACCAGCGGCGTATTATTTTCCTAAATTTCAATTCACAGTGCCAGCGGCGTAATGCTTTCTTAAATTTTATTTCAAATTGCTAGCTGCATATTGCTTGTCTAAAGTTTATTTCAAAGTGCCAGGGACGTAATGCTTTCTTAAATTTTATTTCAAAATGGCAGCGG
>NW_026532779.1:0-37789 GCF_026283585.1 Hylaeus volcanicus | reverse complement strand
ATCTTTTATTTTTCTATGATTACTCTTTAAGTCCTCCACTTTTTCAAATACATGGCGTAATTTTTTTACTTTTTTGAAGTTTTTTATGGGGTTTTCACTTCTTTTTACAAAGATAATTTGTATAGTGAATGACTTCAAGTAATAGAAAATGGGAGATCAGTTTGAATCCTTTAAGGTTTCAAAAGTACGCGGAACGCATTGCAGGAAGTCTCATTGCAAGAAATTTATTAAAGAAAAAATGTAATCACTTTTATGAGTAACATTTAAATGCAACAAGACTTTCTGTCATGTGTCGTGGGTACTTTTGAGAAATTAAAGGACTAACTCTGACCTCTCTTTTTCTATATTATTGTAATACAATAAATTATCTATTACAAATAGTGGATCTCTGTTCATTTTCTCATTATTTAAATTTCTTGCAACAAAACTTTCTGCCATGCATTGTCTGTACTTTTGAAAATTCTAAGGACTGAAACTGATATTGCAAGACGATTAATTGTGCGTTACAAATAGTGGATTTCTTTTTTCATTTCTCACTTTATCTTTAACTTTTGAATTTCTTGTGTTACATTCGGCCCTGCCGGTGCCCCTTTTCATCGACCTCGCATTGCACATAGTTAGATCAGATACTTTTAGGAATGCGCTTGAAAAACGATTCGGAAACCGTTTCTCGGGAACCGAATCGTGCGATCTGTGAATCAGCGAAATAGGCGTCAGCGCTCAACGCCAGCACATCCGCTGAACTTGGGTCCCCTCCCGATTTCAACGGATGCCGAAGCGAAGGTTCTCGAACGCGGCTCGTGCCATGCGCGGATCAGCTAATACATAAACCCGTGGACACGCCCCACGGTGCTCTTTTTTTATTCCGCTGTCAGTACGTCCTCATCGTGGTGATTACCGATATCTTGTAGTCGCGGACAGGTTAACTTCACGCGATGTCGTTACCTACGAAAGTCCGACGTATAATCGGTTAAGATCACATCGAACCTTTATCGTTAATCGAACACGCACTCAGCGTCGCGCTTTGGTCGTCAAATACTAAATTATTGTAGTCACGGATAGAGTAATCGTACGCGCGCCGCGTCGTTGCCGAGGAAAGTCCGTTGTTAATTAGTAGAGACCCGTGTCGCGAGTGATAGTTCCCGACAAACAGATCCTTGCAACAGCACAGCCCTGGGACCACAACAGATAGCTGGTACAACCAAACTGTAAGACCGACAAGCGGTAACGTACCTACGTAATTGTATACTTGATTTTCCAAAACCGATATTGTAATATAAACTCGTTATTTTGTAACAATACATATTTATATGCTAAACCTTGAAAACAATCATTGCAATCCCGAATTGCTCTTTCCCGTTAGCGAATACAGTTAAGGTGAGCTTTAGCTCTTTAATTGAAGACGAAGATCCCAAGAAAGAGTCACAGATAAGCTGGGACGTAACACTTGCAACAAGACTTCTGCCACGCGTTTTGTGTACTTCTGAACTTTATTCGATTACAATAAATTATGCGTTACAAATACTTGATTTCTTTTTTTCATTTCTCGCTTCATCTTTAACATTTAAATTTCTTGCAGTGAGACATCCTGCCATGCATTCTGTATACTTTTGGAAACTTAAAGAACTGAAGCTGGTCTCCTTCCTATATCTGGCTTCAGACACATTATGTATATTGTAGACTCTACACTTACTATAATAAAAGACAAATGTATTTTTATTTTAAGCTCTACATTAATTTGCAAGTAAAATAAGGTTTGTATGTGTTATTTACAAATAAAATTAATGTCATATGAATAACGCACAATTTATTATATTACAATACCAGATTCAGTCCCTTAAGTTTTCAAAAGCACACAGAACGCAAGGCAGAAAGTCTTGTTGTAACAAACTTAAATGTTAAAAATGAAGTATGAAATGAAAAAAGAGGTCTACACTATTTCTAACCCACAATTTATTATATTGTAATACCAGTTTCAGTCTTTTATGTTTCCAAAGTACACACAACGCATCGCAAAATGTCTTGTTGCTAGAAATTGAAATGTTAAACATGAAATGAGAAATAAAGAAAGAGATCCACTATTGGTAACGCACAATTTATTGTATTATAATTCTAGTTTCAGTCCTTTAAGTTTTCAAAAGTACCCACAATGCATTTCAGAAAGTCTTGTTGCAAGAAACCAAATGTCACAAATCCAAACTGACAGTTACAGGTTAGAAATGAACGAGCGGCATGAGTGACAGCCATATTACAATTCCGACCGACGAGCCTTGCCGACTGATTCCGAGAGTCGACGAATCGACGAATGGCCTTAGCTCCTATTGGCTAAGTGTTGACGAAAAAAATAAGAATCAGAATCAGAATCAGAAGAAAAATCTACAATTTCTGACCGATTCATGACATGATATTACGATATCTCAGTTGTACATAGACCGATTTTATTGATTTTAGTTTTATTAGAAAGCTTATGGACGCCGAAAGGAGTAAAAATTATACAAGTACCAAGAAATGATCAATTCTGGGCAACACAGATGGAGGAAAAACTCAAGAAGTTTTATGAGGACTCCATGTTGCCAGAGATCGTAGATAGCAGATTTAATCGACACCAGCCGATTAGAGAACCTCCGTATGTAAAAAAGGAGAATCTACGAGTACAAAATGAAGTACGTATAATGCACCGGCGAGTGCATTGAGCGCATGCGAACAGCTGAATAACAATGTACAAATCCACCGACGAGTGCACTGAGCGCATGCAAACAGCTAAATAACAATGTAGAAGTCCACCGACGAGTGCATTGAGCGCATGCGAACAGCTGAATAACAATGTACAAGTCCACCGACGAGTGCATTGAGCGCATAGGAGAAGCTGTGGAAGAAACAATGTAACAAACTTTAAGTACAGATATATGTAAAATGTGAGTTTGCAGAGTGAAGAGGACCGTCTATGACGGGGGTGGTGGTGGGACTCTTCAAACTCTCCTAATAATTTTTACTTGCAGCTATTCTTTCAGTTCAATGGGAAATGATACGTATAAAAGTGTAAGTATGACACTTATACTTTTGTTATGGAAATAATTGGATTAATTGAAAACAATCTTCAGTTTTTCATTCATCTAGAAATTTGCTTCAGTTATTTCCACTGGCTAGTATCGAAGGCGAAAACCAAGCTGTATGAAACAAGAAAAGAAAGCAAGTATTTGAAATGCTTGGATACAGATAAGTAACTAACATACACACATTTACAGTCTTATTGTATAAAAATTGATTACAATTCATTCTAATTTTTTCTGACAGGTTCTATGACCAGAAACTACAATTGAAAGGGGTCAGCAACACTGCAACAAAATATTTATCAGAGATAGGAAACACTCGTAATGGGTTCTCCAGGATATGTAGGTATTAGTTTTTACATTCAATTAGTATAAACTCAGAAAGTAATTTGTATTAAACTTCTTTATTTTTACAGATGAAACCAAAGTGTACAGCATGATACTTCAAGACATGTATTCGTCGTCCGATGGAAATAATTGTATTAATTGAAAATCACCATATATGCGTAAAGGAAAGAAAGTAAGTCTTTGCAATGCATGCATGCTAATATATAACTAACACATATATATTAATATGTTTATTGCATACTGAGTTATTACAACTTGTTCTAACTTTTTACCACAGGTTCTACAACCAGTAACTGCAATCGAAAGGGGTCAGTGCCATTGCAACAAAATATTTCTCAGAAATAGTCAACACTAGTAATGGAGTCTTCAAAAAATGTAGGTATTGATCTTTACATTCAAGTGGGAAAGTACTTGTTATTCACATCTATGAATTTATTTGAATTCATGTATATGTAATGAAACATGTACATTTACATGTTTATTGCACGCAGATTGATTGTAAATCATTCTAACTTATTATTGTAGGTTCTATGACAATAAAGGGGTCCATTGCAAGAAATATTTAGGAGAAATAGGAAACTAATAGTGGATTCATCAGGAAGTGTAGGTATCAGTTTTTACATTAAAGTAGTATAAATTCAAAAAGTACGTATTGCTAAACTTATTTATTCTTACAGATGAAACTAAGGTGTACAGCGTGACAGTTCAAGAGATACGGTATCGTCTCAACCTAATTTTATACATAATATTTGTTCAATAACTGCTTTCTACATAGGACGTTTAATAATCTTATAATAAGTTTATAGCATTCTTGTTTGTTGTAGTATTTTGTTAATAAAAAAAGGTTTGTACTTTACAGGTCAGAATTTAAATCCCTTTTTGTCAGTGTTTCAATATCAATTTGCTATTTATGTATTAATCTACCCCAACCTAACCGTCTTAATTTTCATGTAAAAAATGTGTAAACTAAGAAACTTTATTTTCTGGGGATTTCCCCTCATTTATTTTTCCTTCTCGCTAATAAAGAAATGTCTAATGTAACAAATTTCATTTTCTTGGAATATCCTGTCACCTATTTTTCCTTTCCATTCATAATTCTTTATTGCAACTATTGTAACGTAAACACATTTCGAACAATTAAAATGTACAATTAACTTTTTACGCTTGCACTATCAACGTACTCAAAATTACTACGCTAAGCATTCAGAATCCCTCAAGGGAAGAAGTATACAGTATATGTTGTTGAGAAGAAACTATACTGTATGGCAATAACAAGCAGCTTCATCTAGTTTTCCTCCGCTGCCGCATATCTAATGGTAATATTATTTCTATGCAGAGAGTAGCTGCTGTAATACCGACCTGCCGAATCGGAGAGGTCACGTGCCGTGTCTAAGTAGGATTCAATCGTACGCAACGGCTTGCAACGATAAGCAGAAATGTTGAATTGTACGTCGATTCAACGCGAAGGTCAATGTCAAAATTTAAACGATTTTACGGAAGAAGTTCATCAAGATATTATGAATATTACTTCTGCCTTAGGTTGGACAGTAGAGAGTATAGAAACTGACGTAAGTTAGTCGATAGCTCTCAAATCTACATACATAAATAACATGTATTTATTTTACTAGAATGATAATCGTTTAGTATGTCCATATAATTCGTCTCATCGAATTGGGAAAGAAATGCTTGACCAGCATTTAGAGTTTTGCCAGTGGAAGGAAGAGGGTTATGCTGAATTCGATGTACCATTGTCCGAACCAATGTTACCTTTAAGCTCTCCTTTCTCCATGAAGCTAGGTAAGCACTATATAGATTCACAACTAAATTTTAGTTTAAACAAGTATTTGTTGATCTAGTGTTTGATATTATATTTATCATACATTTTTTCAATTGCAGATGCATCGCTACAAAATAGTATTTTACAAGAAGCAAAGGAAAAGGACCCAACCATGAAAGTTGGTTAGTGTAGTAAAACAAAACTTAAAAAATTATCTTTACATGTTTTAAAGTGCTTAATTTTTTCCAGAAAGTTATGAATGTTGTACTTGGCACAAGCTCTATATATCCTTTTTCATGTCCTTTGCTGAATATTTAAATAATATAAGATACCCACTGTATGTTTCCTCACTTAACTTGTATTTATAATGTATATCTCCTTTCAAAACACAATTTCTTAACACTGATGATAGGTTCGGGTGAGCGATTAATTCCAAGAACATCTGATAGAATCTTCACAGATTTCACTAGCGACGAGAAGAAAGTATTATATGAATATGTTGTTTCTAATACAGTTAAAATAGACATTGGACACGATATTACCGACGATCGCAATCTGTAAGTTTATATAAGTAATATTTATTTCCGTTTACCTTACCAAGCTAGTTGATGGTTAAGCTGCTATCGAATTCATACAATTTTATAAAAAATTCGTACTTTGTTCCAGAAAATCTGATGATAAGGAGGATAGGAAGTTATCTTTCTTAGAGTTACTCGTACAAGAACGTAATTTAAAAAGACGTAGAGCTAAACATAGAGGTGTTCATACAAATAAAAAATCAAATACAGAAATTCTTCGAGAGGTCATAAATCAGCAAATGGAGTTATACACCCAAGTACCAGAAGTGCATGCAACTTGTGGTACTAAAACTGTAGATATTGTAAACGTTCCAAGATCGAATCGACATCCTGATGAAGCAATACTAGATTCATCCCTATCATTTAACGAATCTCCGTCAAAGTATCGTCATTTTCAAGATTCAGAGGATTATCATGGAAATTCTAATTCTCGATATAATCACACATACGAGCGTACTGAAGCAACGTACGCTTCTTGCTCCAAAGATCGAGAAAAACGAGAAAGATGTTCACGAACTACAACAGAATCGTGGAAAGCGAAAAAACACCACAAACGACGAAGATCTCATTCGAGAGAACAAAGTTATAACAGAGGCAATATAAAATCTCGTAAAACTGAAAAATCAATTAACGGCGCCAGTTACTTTAGACGAAATCATTAGAACAATCGTGAAATACTAATATGCATGTCAAATAATTATTAAGAACTATGTACAAATAAGATTAATATGATGTATCTTCACGTGTATATTTTTTACCTTGACATACAAAACCTACAAATAACTCTGTTAGAGTGTCTTAATGGAATTATTTAAACGAAAAATTGTCTCTTTAATAACAAATAGTGTTCATTTAAACAATTAAAATCAGTAAATTTTAAAATAGTCGTTATTTTATTAAATGTTCAAAATGACAGCTGCTGACTTTTAAATACATTAATTCTTTTTACAAAATTTATATGAACATACTTGTACATCATTTTATTAAATGATGTACAAGGAGAACGAATTCTAGTTTTCATATCTTTCGATGTAGGGGAGTAGTGACTATTACCAGGGCCCCCAAGCTCTACTCTTGTGAACGTAAAGTCAAGGCCGGTGTGGGGGGGGGGGGGGCATCGCAGTCCGGTGTAGATTAGTAAAGCTGCTATATATTGTAGTTTAACAATCTTTACAATCTAGCTACAGATTCATCGTTTGATATTATTACCTTGTCTTCTTTTCTTAAAAATTTTAAACTCTGAAGGGGCGCCACGATAATCTTGGGCGGGGCGCCAATATTGCTACAACCGGCCCTGTGTGAAGTCAGTGTCATTCCTTTACGTGCCATTGAGTTCATATTTTGTGTCAGTGATGCCAGATTTGGCTCCCAGTCGTGCATAGAGATGGCGAAATATTCCTTATATCTTGGCGCATGACACTGTAAGGCCCGATTTTGGAAAAAGTGTTTGTAAACAAATTTATTCTATAAGAAAAAAAGAAACCATACTTTTATTATTTATAAAGTTTCAAGACCGAAATTGCAAAATCGGGCGTTAGAGTGGCATGCGGAGTGATGTAGAAAATATTTTAGAAAAAGAATCGTGAGAAAATATTTCTTCGTCGCTTCAAAAAACTTGATGAGCTTCGTTTCTGTGAAATCTTGATGATTTGTATGGCAATATGGCTGCCTCGCTGTCGCGCTTTCCGTTGTGGCGCTGTCGTCGTCTGTTCTGTTGTTACTATATCGTCAGTCTACACACGGTTTTCCACGTGGTTTAGACCAGGGATGGCCAACTGTTTATGCCCCCGGACCGAATTGGAAAAAAAATATTTTCACTGGCCGAATGAAATATTAAAATTGAAAAATGTGAAGGAAAACACTTATTTCTTTATGTAAACAAAATATTATTATGAAATTTGTTTACGAATAATTGTTAGTTAAGCAATACATTTATTTCTAATCGAAATGAATTAAATTAACGTTTCCTATATAAATAGGAGAATGATACAAAAACAGAGTAAAATTGGAATTTTTGTACCTTTACTCAATTGTTCCTAACTACGGTATTTATCCATAGATTTTATTCGACAAAAGCTTGCTTTCTTCATAAAAGTGCGATCTATGCGTAAACAATAAGAAACTGGACATAATTTGACAGTTACTAATTTTGCATGGCAATGGAAGAAATTTTTGTGTTCTAATTTAGCCGAAGAAATTGAAGGTTTCTCATATGTGTTGGCCCGTCACACTTGAACTATTGAACCGATTGGAAAACAATGTCAAACGCACTTGTTGGAAATTCGATTACCTTTGATATGGCAACTTGCGCGACCCAATCGGACGTTTCTAATACGATATATGGCCTAAAATGTGAAGGTGTCTCAAAAATAATCGAAAAAAAATTCAAAAATTTGTATAAAAAAAACCTATCCATAGAAAAGTTTTGAACGGTGTTTTGCCGCTGCACAGCCATTGCTCGCTATGTTTCGGTCAGTCAAGGCCGTCGCTACGGGATTCGCCTAATCGGCGCCACGCGCTATCGGTTTTTGTATTACATTTACATGTTCCAGATAAGTAATTCTTCATTTTTAATATTTCATTTATACTGGAACTCAATAAAACGGAGACAATTTTCCACTGTCTAAATTTTGATCATTAATTTCCTGTTTTTGTATCTTCAATTATTCGACTTTTGTTAATTTGGTATTGTGCAAACTTTATTTAAATCTAACTTGAATTATTTAACAATTAATTCAATCTATAATTGCATATTTTGTTGTTAATTTTAAATGAAAACTGCTACCTGACTAATTTCTCTTTAGAGCAGAGTTTAGCCCCCAAACACTAACTTAAATAAAAAAAGATTAAAGCGCGTGGCGACGATTATGCAGAACGCATGACGACGGCCCTGATTCACCGATATAAAACGAGCGAAACCTGCGCGCCGGCAAACAGAATTCGTGCGTTCTAAATTAATATTTTCTGGATCTGTACGAACTAGAAAACGTTACAACATTCGCGGCGGGTGGTTTTCTCTTCACAAATGTTTGCAGAAACCTATAATGCATAGTAAATTCGACCTAGGTGAATAACTTTTCATTAAAATATAAAAGTATTTCGTGAAAAGTACTCGCGTTGGCAACTTTTTGAACTTCGGCGTTCATTTACAGGCATTCAAAAAAGCAGATAATTCTGAAGGAATATGTCTTCAGATTTGTATTTAGGACGAGGAACACTATTAGAATTACCTAGTGGATATCGCGGAATTTAAAAAAAGTTTAAATTTGTTGGACATTGTAATCTGTATACTAAGGGAGCCGCGGGTCTAAAAAGTTAGGGAACTTCTGGACTAGGGTGTATATGGGAAACACAAATTAAGATAATATACACTTGATGATATTACCCATATTTTATTTTATTTTTTTAAAAACTTTGCGTTATATAAATATATTTATTTATCGGCCCCTGTCGTCTCTCTTGTTGCGTTCTCGCGAGTGGAGGCCGCGTTAGTAGTACATCTCTTGCCGCGGTCCTTCTGCGGCGTCTATTTTGCCGCTGCCGCCGCCGCCTGTTACTCTGAAATTAGTATGACGGAATATATTATTTTTAAGTACGAATAAAAAATTATTGACATAATTTTGATTAACGATTATTTTTAAACGTACCACATTCTTGCATTGCGGCTGCTCCATGGCCGCCGCGAAAGTTGGCGGTGGCGGCGAGGGCTGCTGGACGGCCGCCGCGAAAACAGGTGGTGGCGGCGGGGGTTCGGTCATGCCCGCCGCGGAGACTGGTGATGGCGGCGGGGCCTGTGGTATGCCCACGACAAATAGTGGGGGTGGCAGCGGGGGCTGCGGCATACCGAGCGTGAAATATCGCGGTGGTGGTGCCATTAGAAATGTCACTCCATACTGTTGTCCATATCTGGTATACTGGTTATCCCAGAAGGACAACCTATCAATGCCGTACGTAACTGTTGGAAAAAGAAATAAAGATTAATATAAAGTTTTTACAATACTTTTCAATTACTATAAATAAGTAATCATACCTTCCTCCAGGCTGCTCATTCTGTAATAAAACAAAAAAGAATATTAAATTGTATACTATATAGATATTCAAACAAAGTTTCAATTATTTAATAACATACGCACGCGAAGTGTGCACCGAATTCTTTAATCAGAATTTTTTCTTATGTAAAGAAGGATATGTAGAACAATCTCTGAAAGTAGGAACGCGCAACTCTCTCTTGTCTTCGAGAAATAAATATTAAAAAATATCTAAATTTCGATTGACGAGTGTCGACCGTACCCGTGTTGGGGATGTCATAGAAACATCGTGGCGCAGTCGGTGGAGTGTCAGGTTGCGAAGTGAATATTTTGCCCTGGACGCGGTTCGCTCCCGGTAGGAGACACTTATTATTTTACGTTTTGATATGGAAACTACCTTTCTATTGTATACAGATTATTTTAATAAAATATCGTGTAATTTTTATATTTTTTATTGCATTGAAAAGGGAGTCAGGATGTGGAGAAGAGTTTCTACAAGCTTTTATAAACATTATTTACAGCGTAATCACCATTTGCCCTACTCTAAGAATAAAAATGTAAAATTTACGCTGTGAATAATTTTTATAAAAGCTTGTAAAAACTCTTCCCCACATCCTGACTCCCTTTTCAATGCGATAAAAAACATACAAATTACACGATATTTTATTAAAATAATCTGTATACAATAGAAAGGTAGTTTCCATATCAAAACAAAAAATAATAAGTGTCTCCTACCGGGATCAAACCGCGTCCAGGGCAAAATATTAACTTCACAACTTGACACTCCACCCACATTTAAACATTTATTTTTCGAAAACGAGAGAGAGTTGCGCGTTCCAACTTTCACAGATTGTTCTACATACGTTTCTATACACAGGAAAAACTTCTGATTACAGAATTCGGTGCACACTTCGCGATGTCTTGTCAGTATCCTTAAATAATTACCTTCAATATTCAATGTCACTTTGCTAAACTGTTCACGATTTGACGTTTTCGACAGAAGTGACGTACGATCCTGACGGCGTTCGCGACGACACCTCCAGGTCCCTTTTGGCCAGCCCCCTTGAAGCCCGGGTGGGGGGCATGCCTGCGTTTGAGGATCCTCGAAGACTTGTCGATGCCCCGAAATTTCCTTTACGATCGAAGGAACCGTTACTTCTAATACTTCTAACTGATTATTCATTAAATAATTTTGTACTAATTTGCTACGATGAGAACTACACACAACTTTATACAACTTCACACCACATACGATTGTGGGTATTTCTGCTTAAGGGGTTAGTCGCAGTCAGGAAGAGGAAAAACGACATTTCTTTGTGATTTTTTTTTAGTTATTAAATAATAATTTGCATTAGTAGCAATTAAGTATATTACAAAGCATGTTTTAAAGAACTAAAAAACATTTTTTGTTTTAAGAAACGTTTAATTTATATCGTCATAACAGCCGATGACGTAGACGATGATTTAAAAACGTAAGTTTGCGGTGAGCAAGATTTCTCTACACTGGTTTACCTGAAAAAAAAACAAAGGTAGATTTCAAAAATAGATTAGTCTAGCGGGTCCCTGAACGAAGGATTTTGGAAAAAATTAATTTAAAACAAGACGGCCTACATTTAAAGTTGATTTTCAATTTTTTCACTAAAATTAAGCGATTCAATACAGGATAAAAAAAAAAGTATACAAGAAAATAAAAAATCCTTCGTTCAGGGACCCGTTAGTCTAATATATTTTCTAAATGTACCTTTAGTTTTGTTTCCAGGTGCGCCAGTTTGAAGAAATTTTGCTCACCGCAAAGAAAGAAACGAGACAAACACATCGGCAAACTTCAGGTTTATTCGAAGCCTAGGGTTTTGCCCATCCCTGATTGAAATACGTTCAAATATCAACATTAAAGACTACAACATATTCGTTAAAATCTGAGATGCTACTCCAAAAAATGTCCGATTTCCTTCGCAATAACGCTACATACCCTAAATACCCTTTGTACCTGGGTGCAGTTATTCATCGGTGAACTCAAAAAAAGAAGGAATTATTGGTTCGAAACAAGCCGGTTTATTAGCGTATAGGATGCCAGCTTACGGCGCGTTTGTGTACCTGCGTGCAATAAACCGAATTTGGGGATATTAGTTATTAAGTTATTGTCTTCTGCAGAGGTTTGTCAATTCTAAGAGACCATCTAGAACACGACTTTCCGATACCCTGGCTGAAACTAAAGTAGACAATTGCTTATTTCTAAACGAAAAGGTGTTTCTTTTCGATTACACGTCGTCCAACTAACTCTCGTCCTCTCCTTGCGCTCGTTTACATATTATCACACACATACTTCCTTCTCACTCGTTCCTTTCTCACAAAAAAAAAATGAAAAATATAAAGAATAAAGGAAATATACTACACCCTAACGCTAAAAGCACAGGTATAGATTTCTGATTGCGTATTGTTTGTTTTGTCTTACTATGTGACTGTGCACCGTGTATAAAATATTGTAGAGGCGAAACGGCTAGTCGTAGTCGCGTAGACTGCTAAAACTGTTGTCCAAAGAACTCCAAACGACTAAATGACTTTACTATTCTGAGTTCGAAAGAAAGTTAACCGGGAAAATAAGTTGATTGGTACGTCCATGTCATAAACGATCCGTCGAGGATTTCTACCGTCCCGCATCGGACAGAACATATACATACCAAACACGATATAATATCGATTAATTTAAGATTTTTCTGCTGCGTAACAGCGTGATATGTAGAATTTATATTATACGAATAATTAAAATTAATCGATATTATATAGTGTTTGGTACCATTTTCATCAGTATAACATCAGGAATTCAGTAGTGCAATTTGTTTCTTTAACTTTTATAAAATACAACAAAAAGTGAACATATCATGACAAACATTTCACACTTTATTGCTCGGACCCTTTGAGGTCCGTCGCGTCGTGGGTTAAAATCGGCACACGTGCGCTTTGGATGGTTCAACCCTTGGTTTATGGCTTTCAGTGATCACCCAATTTCACTTCATATGCATCGTATTATTATGGGAGTTACGCCGATGGATTCCTTGTGTATTGATTCCTTGATGTATCTAGAATGTCATTCTCAATAGACATAATTGAAAAGTCAGTTAACCATTCTTGATTCATTGTAGAACGTAAATAGTTCTTAATAATTTTGAATTTGGAAAAACGCCTTTCTCCGGAAGTTAGCGAAACAGGCAAATCTAAATATGTTAAGTTCACCACTGAATGGCAGTAAATTCAAAGATTTTTTACAATTTCAGATAACTGTACTATAACATACAAAATACCGACAATCGAGACGGTAAAAATAACATACGAATGTAGGCTGAAAAGTACAAATAAAAAAGCACTTTAAAAAAGAACTTTATTCCTGGCACGTGCCTAAAACCAAAGAGGGATCAATGACATCGATGCATTCTTGTCATTATTTTCTCCTCGCTTATATAAACATAGGAGAAGAGACCCTGGCCTACTCAAGGCCACGATCTACCTCAACAGTCAATGGATAAGCCGAGCTATAAGGTAAGACAGGGAAAGGAGTAGGAGAAACGAGCCATCTCGTTCATACGCGTATTCATAAGGAGGGGCGTGAGGCAAAGGCGGAGAGTTTTTCAACCGGACGAACCGCATCCGCGATTCGGAACATAACAGAATGCACCCCCTTGTTTCAAAAATGAAATGATTTTTAATCGTAATAGTCCGATTTATGCGATGTAAGATATCATTTTAATCGGGAGAACACCAAGAACCCAATGGCACCACGTTCACGTTGATACGATGAAGAATAAAGAATTTGGTTTTATGAAAAATTGATGAGTCGATCGCCCGTTGATACCGAGACTATCGAGCGAACCCAGGTAGGCGCTCGGCGCAGAACAAAAGATACGGACAGTCAATCGTAAAATGATGTACTGCTGTACATAAAATGTTTATATTTTTCATCAGATTGTCGCGAAAATAGTATCAATGGATTCCTTATGCTTTCCCGATAAAAATGATATCAAACACCACATAATCGCGGTAATAACCTTGTACCAAATGTGAAAGGTTGCATCGTGAAACGTTCCGGCATACGACAGATAGTATCGTCTATGCCATAGACTCTATGGGACGTTTTAGAATTTCGTTCGTTTTTCAAACTTTATGCACGCCTGTGCAATACATGGGTCTCAGTTAGCGAAAGTGCCGCCTTTCGCTGGGTTTACGGCACAGGCCATGCTGTTATAACCTGAGTCCTACAAACTCCGTAATAGTGTTGCCCCTACCATTGACCTCTGTCTTTCAAAGAGTCTGTTTCTTTTTAACACAACATAAGAACATCGGGTGTCCCGGCTCTGGACAACTAGTTCCCATCGATCAGTCGCATCGTTCGGATGCAAAGAAAGTATTGTATTTTTGCAATGTGGACGCCTCTTGGAATAAAGTACTTGATTGTTGAGCGCGATGATACATTTTGGAAAGACACAATGTTACCATCGTTACAGCGATTCTACGAGGACTGCTTGGTTCCCGAAATAATAGATAGTAGAGTTGTTAGAAGCATGCCAATTCGGGAACCGCAGTACATCATTGAAGCGCAAGAAGCGGCCAAAAGCAGGAAAATTGTATCGAATAATTAATAGCTATGTAGAAATACGTAAAAAATTGATAGTATTAATATTTATTTTGATGGAGTTTTAGTGGGTATTCCTCTCCTTCTGAGGGGCGAGCCCATGTTGCATGCTTGTAATAAACTTCTGCATGTAACATTTCATGAATGCTAAGATTGTTTTTGTTAATATTTATTTTGGTGGAGTTTTAGTGGGTATTCCTCTCCTTCTGAGGGGCGAGCCCCACACTACCCCCTCCGTTTGAGGGGGTGTGCGTAAATGCATTTCTTCACGTATAAAAAAAAAAAACAAAAAAAAAGAAAGAAGGGGGAGGGAGAGAGGGAACATTATAATAAAAACGGAAATTTTGTCCAGCAAAAAAAACGACAAACATTTGAAGATAAATATTGTTCACTTTCCTCTGCATCAAACGGTACTGTCCAGGAGAAACTGTTTTTTTTCAGCTGAAGAGGGATCCAGGTATTGTCACCGAATTCTTAACATCGGACAAGCGACAAGCGTCCAGGAACAAACCCCCGTACTCTTTCTTCTCCGAGCAGGCGTCTAACGATGAGACTCTTATAGATTATTAATTTTAAGTGTATGTTATACTTGTATTTGATTTTTACATTAAAATTATTTTGGAATATGGGGAATTGTTAAAAGATAACACGCTAAAATACATATGTATAAGAAAATGATGATAAAATGATTGTTATACAAAATGATCTAATATGCAAGAAAGAATTGACAAATATCAGGGAAGTATAAATTATTTATTGTATTACATATCGTTCTGCGCTTGCGTTTGTTCAGTGTATCATACTTCTCATTTTATAAAATAAAAATAATAACAGGAAAGATTAGATTTTACATTTACTATTGTTATATTTGATTATTAATAACAGCATACATTTTCAAATTCGTAATAAATTGATATATTAAATATTAGTATTGTAGTATGCGACAAAAAGTATGTATAAGAAAGTCGAGTATGTAAAATTGGCAAGGAGCGACTCTCTTTCGTTTCCGAAAAATAAATATTAAAAAATATCTAAATTTCGATTGACGAGTGTCAATCGAACAAGTGTTAGAGAAGAGGTGTACTAGAAACAGCGTTATAAACTACAAATTATAGCTAAAATTAGCAACCCTAAACTGGAACTTCAACATGAGCTTTTAATAACCAACAAGAAAATAAATATATAGGAATTTTAATAAAAAAAGATAATATTATATAAATAAATATAAATTTATATATATTTAAATTATCATTATTTAACCTTATTCCTAATATAAAAAATACATTTGTATTAAAAAATATAATAATATAAAAAATAAATATTACTAAAGGTAAAGAAAAAAATAATGTGTAAAATATAAAATAATATCTCGATATTAATCGTATAATTTCTAATCCTCGATAAACAATAATTATAAATGTCAAAATTAATCTTACTCCATAATAAAAATAAAAGTTTATTAAATCTAAAGATAGAAAAATTATCGATAAAACTATTAATAAAACATTAAATAATAAAATATTTTCATATAAATTTAAATTTAAAATATAGATATATTGCTTATTTTCCATTATTAAATTTATATTTATAGATGTAATATAGAATTCTAGTACTTCGCAAAGCATTTATTACAATCATTTACAATTATCGTAAAGGTGCATTTTACTACTACACTTTTACCATTTATTCTCTTTCAATAAGACTTATATTTCATTATGCGTATGCTTTTGTCTATCTTATTACGTTCATACTAGCTATACCTACTTTTTTCATCATCACAAAACACAATTTTTTCAATCTATTGTAATCAATCCAAGTTAGTTTACACGTACATAATGTTTTTACCAATTTCTATATACATATACACACTTACTTAAAAGAAAAATGTATGACCGCGGGCATTTTTTAAACTTACTACGATACTGAACCATTATGAAAAGCTTCTTAGACTACTAGCGTAACAACCGCAGCAGAGACGACAGCAGCGCTGCAGTGGACAGCGTGATAGCGGAGCAACCATATTGCCATACAAATCATCAAGATTTCACAGCAACGAAGCTCATCAAGTTTTTTGAAGCGAAGAAGCAATATTTTCTCACGATTCTTTTTCTAAAATATTCTTTATATCACTCCGCATGCCACTCTAACGCCCGATTTTGCAATTTCACCTTTAAAATATGATAAAAATATGTTTTTAAGGAACAAATTTTTTTTTGCAAATTTTCGAAACAAACTATTGATAGGTCGATAGATTTACTTCCCCTGATTACAAAATGCATAATCATTATGTGTTTGTTTTCATTATTGTGAAAGATTCTTGCAAGATTCAAGCTATCCGAAAGAAACCAAGTAACTTGAATTTTTCAAGCTACCCGAATAGAATCGAGCGGTCCGAAAAAATCAAGCGGCCCGAAAGAACCGGGCAACTCGAATGGTTTCAAGCTTTTCCGAGTACACATGTTAGTCCGCCGCCGGGCAACAATGGTACCATAAAAAAGACGTAGCAAACTAGACCCAAAGAAGCTCGATTCTCCGTATTTCTTATCGGATCTTAACGGATGTATTACCAATCGATTCCTTATGTTATCCCGATGAAAATGGTACCAGACACGATACAATTCGGATTATTTAGAAGGAAATTATACGGAAAAAATGATTTGTACGCTTTTTGCCTATATTCGTTAAAAATAGTCCGATTTACATAGTGTTTAGTAGCGTTTTCATCAGGAAAACGTAAGGAATCCAACGGCGTTACTCCCGTAATAATACGATGCATATGAAGTGGAATCGGGTGATTACTGAAAGCCATAAACCAAGAGTGGAACCATCTAAAGCGCACGTGTGCCGACTTTAACCCACGACGGACCTCAAAGGGTCCGACCAATAAAGTGTGAAATGTTTGTCATGATATGTTCACTTTTTGTTGTGTTTTATAAAAGTTAAAGAAACAAATTGCACTACTGAATTCCTGGTGTTACACTGACGAAAATGGTACCAAACATGATATAATATCGATTAATTTTAATAATTCGTGTAATGTAAATTCTGCATATCACGCTGTTACACAGTAGAAAAATCTTAAAATTTTAACCGAGATATCGGGGACATACTCATACAAATAATAATTCTTCGATAAAACCTTCTTATTTTAGACTTTTCTCTAATTAAATTTTTGCCGACGTATTTGTGAGATTTTTCTGATTTCAATGATACAACATGAAATGAAATGAAATGAAATGAAATGAAATGAAATGAAAGGAAATTAACAGAAATACTATCATGTTCATAATAATCTGAATGAATGACAAAACTTTCATGTTTTAAACAATTATCTGGCAGAAAATAGGCAACGAACGTATATATTGTATCCTGTTTATTGGACCAATGATAATTTTGTATTGTATCTTGCATAATAAATGAATAATTTTCGTCAAAATCTCTGACGACAACAAACTCAACGGGATTTAAACTTCCTTTTGAATATTTCAAATAACTACTTCGATTTTTTGCTATGAAATCATGGACTTGCAATTGCAACATTTTGTTTTCTAATTCATTAAGAAATGCTGGTATTGAATATTCTATAGGCTCTAAATTAGATCTATCGGTACTTGTCCATTTATTGCATGAAATAGGTACAATCGAATGATTTTCAAATATACCTTGCAATTGTTTACGAATGGGATTGAAATTGCTTCATTTGAAACATCACAGCGCATATTTGATAACATTTCTTTATATGTGCATGGAAAATTACAAGATGTAGGAATTAATTTTTGCAGTTTGGCACCATGAAGCATTAACTTTACATTTTGATGCATTACACATACACAGAATGTGTTCCACAGGTTCCGACTATTACATATTCTTTTGGACGAAGCTGGGCAAATTTACTAAAACCAATTTTTATAGATGGATTTTGTTCTTTAAAAAGCAAAAAACGACAAAAATCACAATTTTTTAGCATTAACCCTCCGGCACCGGGCCTCGGTCATTTTTCCGTCGTTTTTCGAAGTCCCATTCCTCTGTGATCGAGAGTGTCGAGCCATGCGTTTACATTGTAACTCGATCCGTAACAATCAGCTCTCCCCACTATTCTAACTGTTAGCGACAGAAATGTTTCGAACTTTATTGCAAAATAAATCGGGAATTGTTTCGGGACAAAATATTAACAAAAACAATTGGTTATGAGGCATTATTAATATGATTATAATGTTTGGATATAAAAATTTGATTTTAAGCCTTCTTTTGTAGCGCGTATAGACTTGGATTTCGATGCCTGAATAGTGACCCGACTCCGTCGTTCGTGCGACCGCCCGGTGTCCGAGAGTTAAATTGTAAATAACAAGAAAACGGAACTAATTCTGTGTAATAATCATTTTATCATCATTTCCCTATACATATGTATTTTAGCGTGTTATCTTCTAACAATTCCCCATATTCCAAAATAATTTTAATGTAAAAATTAAATACAAGTATAACATGGTTTTATAAATATGTTGCTTATTTCCCATTATTAAATTTATATTTATAGATACAATATACAGATAACAATATACTGAAAAGCGTCTTTAGACTACTGGCACAACACCGCAGCAGAGACGACAGCAGCGCTGCAGTGGACAGCGCGATAGCGAAGCAGCCATATTGTCATACAAATTTTTTGCCAGCTATCTAGTAGTTCTCCTACTGTTCGTTGGTGGTGCCAGCTTACTATATAGTAGTTCACCTCCTCTCCGTTAGTGGCGCTAGTTTACCTCCTGCGCACCCTTAATTACATACTTACGTAGAATATATGTAAAATATACAGGTAGGGTGTTTTTCATTATGGTGCATTTGCATTTAGGCTGAAGATTCTAACAACGCGTGCAAGGAACGGTTATGTTCTTCACTAATCAGAAGCGATCACGAAAAATCACGAATTACTGTGAAAAATCACCGTGATTGCCAACAAACGTGATCGAATCACGAGTGATTCACAAGTAGCAGTTCTAGCCATTTCTAATGTGCACTGGTTTAGCATCAATAAAGTATCTAACACAACCATAAACTGGCACCCTTAGTCGCCCCAAAGAAAAATAAAATTATAAATGAAAATTGGAAGTACTTCTTACCATGCAATAATATTAATTGTGTAGATAAATTATAACATAGGTATAAGGTTTGAAATAATTTTACAGACAAAACACATTTTTTATAATTAATAAAACAGTTTTCCCGGTTTTTACGACAACCGTTGCTATGGGATCATGGTATCATACGTTGCTACCTATAGCTACAGCACTGCACCACAGTATAAATACAACCAGTAGCCAGTATTGTAAGATGCGAAGATTTCTGACTGCAGTGCCGTTTGCGGTACAGTGAGGAAGTTTTGATAGTTTTCATTCGGTCCGTACTCTATTCAGTGATGCTAAAGTTAATGGATGGAGTATCGACAATTTCTACGATCCGCGCGTACGTGAGCCCAGCGCTTCGGATGACTTCGGACAATTTCGAGAGTTGAGAGGGACGGTGAATATGACCCTGTCTCTCTCGCTCTTGAAACGTTGAGATTCCAGTCGCCGGCGCCGGCAAGGTTGCCGTTCGGGGATCTTTCGTCTTACTCATGCTATACCTATCAGCCTATCACGGTCTCCTTCATTGTTACAGGCTTAGGACGGTATACGGCAAACGGCAACCCCAATCGCTGGCAAGCGACACGAGCCATCGTAATGCGATTTTGACTCACCAGACATTTTCACTTTCCGACTGATATTCTTCTAACGAAAAAAAATGTTTTCTCGGGAATTCACGTTTTAGGACCTCCTAATCACACTGAGACTATTAAAGAAATAGATTTTTTCGAAATCTCGAATATTTGTTAACACAATTGCGTTTAAATGGCTGAATAGATTTTAATGAAACTTCATATTTAGATTTCATATTTTCGTCTCAAAATCTGGTTAATTTTTTAACCCAATCGGTTCATGAATAATAATAGTTACCTCTTATATGTAGTTACGTTATGGGCACCGATACTTACTTGACAACTACAACTTGACAATTACAACTGTTACAGAGAACAATTTATTAAAATTGAATAAAATTTATTTTCTTATAATTTTCGTATAAAATATTTGACATAATTAATAATTAATTCACATCTGTGTTGTTTTTTGCTTCCTTTCTATATTTATTAAACATCTATAGAAGAGAAAAGAATCAACAAATATGTATATATAAAGGTGTGTTAAAAGTTATTAAATTTCATTATATCTGTTCGTGATAGTTTATTTATTATTGTATATTTTGCCTATTATACGTACAGTATGTATACTCTTAAATTATTTTGTAATGTCATTTGTATAAATTATGTTCAGTTATGAGATAATCAGTTTGACAATAATTTTTTCGATGTATTATATACCGAATAGAAATTAAATTTTACTTAAATTTTTAGCATTCTCTGTACGAAGAAGAATTCTTAAACTTTACTTATAATTCGAGATATATCGATAAAAAACTTCAAAAAAGTAAAAAAATTACGTCAAGTACATGAAAAAGTGGGAGACAAACTGGCGCCACCAACGAAAAGTAGGTGAACTACTAGATAATTTTTCCCGTTTTTCAGGCACAATAATGAAAAAAAACATATAATAATTATGCATTTCGTAATCAGGGAATGTAAATCTATCGTCTCGTCAAGCGTTTTTTGGAAAAAATTGAAAAAAAAAAAAATTTCCTGCCTTTGAATGTATTTTTAGCATGTTTCAAAAGCGAAATTGCAAAATATGTAACTATAAGGAACAGTTAAAAAAAAATCAGCCGGAAAGGTCGCTTCCTCGCCTCATAAAATTACATTAGTAAGTATGCAATGTAAAAACTATTGTATAATAAAAAAGGTAAAACGTTTAGGAACATTATTTTTGAGTATACGTAATTACATAAGAAAAAGCACACTAACAAAGGGAAGGCACGGATGTTGCAATCGCTTTTGGAACGACACCCTATGGGGGTCGTAGTACGCATGTAGTACTGCAAAACCATTTTGGCTTTTTTCAGAATGGGTGTTTGTTTTCGATGTACAATAAAAGCATCTAGCAAGGTTTGTTGAATGCATTGGTAGAGTATTAGGTTGTAACGCTGCTTGAACCCGGGTACGAATCCCGATTGATGTATTTTTTTTTTCAATTTTCTATCAGAAATATACTTTTTGGATATCATGTACTATATACTGCATATTATATATTACCTTACGCATATTTTAAGGTCAAAATTAATTTTTTAACGTAACATATCATACCGGAATATCTACTTGCTGTAGGTGAGTAAGTCTTCACAACGATTTTTATGTTTGGTCGAAAGTTTATTTCGTTTTATCGTGACAGTCACATGAAGGAAGGTTTGAAAGTTTGAAAATGGATAGTGATTCAGTGCGTGCAAGTTGTTCTGAAGAAATAGTCATCGATAGCACAGAATCCAAGTGTAAAGAGGACAGAATGTGTGTAATGTTTTCTCTTTCTCTGGCGTGTGTATTCTCCGGAATACTACTGTTAGTTGTCATGTACGTTCCATTCGTTCGATTTTACTAGTGCTAAAATGAGAAAGCATGTTATCTTCTATCATTCTCCAAAGTATAACACTCGTGCTCGAGCGATCACTTTATACTTTATAGTTTGCCGCTACACCAAACCCCCTGTTTTGTCTACGGGTTCCTCCTCGTCACGCTCGAGAACGGTCAAGCCGAAATAAGCAACTCGCCGGTCCCGATCGAGTTACTTATTTCGAGACATTGCTGTTGTTTCTTCTTGTTTCTATTTGTATAATGAATTTCAATATATTTATCTCTATTCTACATAGATATGCTTGGTACGCATCATGGCTACCCAAAAATCGAGTACATATCATTAACGTAAATCAAGCGGTATTCCCAGTAGAATTAAATAAACAATTTTGCAGTTGTGAATCTAAAGCATTCATTCGATGTACATGGTGATTAAAATTTTTGTTTCCACTGCTTTTTCGAAAATTATCACCCAAGTTCATGTACATCATACATTCAAAATGGAAATTGTTTGTTTTAAAAAATATATCCGAACATTAGTTATAAATAAGTCATATTTAACGAATATATTTTTAAAAGAAAGTGAAAAAAAAGAATAGTGTAAGAACGTTTCAATGGGACTCGAACTCGCGACAGAGGAATTATTATGCTGATGCTTTACTGATTACGCCGAATTCGCTGTTGATAGAGTCGCTTATAATTCACCAAGTAAGCACCAATAATAACTTCAATGTTGAATATCTCGTAAAGTTTACGACGTAAACTATAAATCGTCTACCCCCAAAACTGAATATCATTCTCTTCAGTTTTCCACTGTGCAAAAGCTCATCAAAAAATTAGCATCATATTTGGGCCCGTTCCCTTGTCAGTCTCTCTTTCTTCTTTATCAAACTGTCTCTTTCTACTTCCTCGACGCTTTCAACCTTTGGACAGATTCGAAGCTGATCGAAACATTTGGTTACACATACAATGTATGTAGGTATAATAACCAGCCGAGGTGTTGATTCTAAGAGCTCTTTCACACGACGATACGCGTATCGCAATACGCGTATGCGATACGTATCTGCTAGGAAGATACTTATGCGATACTGTATCCAACTAATTTCGTAGCTCGGTGTTGATCATTTGTTTTTCAGTTAAACATATCTTCTCGTTTGAGAAACACGCGTTCTTAGTTAGTGAAAACTATATTCTATACTTTTTAATACTAGTGAATGTTCTGACGATTTTATAATTGTTTTTAATTCCGGATCGGTTTTCTGAAGTTCCGACACTTCCACGAGATCAAATTCTAGCGGTAAACGAACGGACTCGATTCGGGATAACGGATCAGCTACTACGTTTTTGGAACCTGGTATATATTCAACGCAAGTAGTGAATTGTGAGATAAACGATAATTGTCGTCGCTGTCGCGGGGATGCTTTGTCCGCACGCTGACGAAAGGCATATGTCAGAGGGTTATGGTAGTTCGCGATCTTGAACTCTGTACCTTCTACAAAATGTTTGAAGTGCTTGACCGCTTCGTACATCGCCGTCAACTCCCGGTCATACGCACTGTAATTTAATTGCGCGGAGCTAAACTTTTTAGAGAAAAAGCCTAACGGTTTCCATGAACCATCTAAATATTGCTCCAGGGCTGCGCCCATAGTGAAGTCGGATGCGTCCGTGACGACACGGGTTTTCGCGTCGGGTGCAGGATGACTCAGCAGTGTCGCATTGACTAGTTCCTCTTTGATTTTGAGAAACACTTTTTCCATTTCAGGTTCCCATTGGATTTCGCGCTTATCGTTCTTTTTGGAACCTTGTATATTCCTGTGCAGTGGCGCTTGAGTTTTCGCGGCATTTTGTAAACCACGGCGATACTGATTTACCATCCCTAAGGAATCTACGCAATTCCACGATCGTCTGGGGTTTTGGAAATTTTAAAACTGCTTTTATCTTATCTGCCGTCGGCCTGGATCCCTCCCGATCTACCAAGTAACCTAGGAAGGTTAATTCTTTTTTCCCGAACTCACACTTCGCTGGGTTTATACGTAAAGAAAATTTCTTTAATCGTTCTAAAACTATTCGCAGATGAATTTCGTGCTCCTCAAGAGAGGAGGAAGCTACGAGGATATCATCGATGTATGCGAACGCGAAGTCTAGGTCTATGAGTGCGCGGTTAATATATCGTTGGAAGGACTGACTCGAATTTCGGACACCAAAGGGCATAGTTGTATATTCGAAAAGACCAAACGGTGTTATCACCGCGGTTTTTGGAATATCCTCAGGCGCGACCGGAATTTGATGGTACGCTTTGAGAAGATCTATTTTGGAAAATATAGTTTTTCCCCTCAAATTGCACGAAAAGTCATGTAAGTGCGGTATCGGGTACCTGTCGGGCACAGTAATAGACAATTTACACACCTCCGCAATAAGCTGTTCGAGGGTCGAAGATCCCTCTGAATTGACCACTGACATCTGGTTCTGATCCATTCCGAGGACCTCCACGTACTTGTCGGCCATTTCTGCTAATTTATTTAAATTTTTTTCCTCTGAGACCGATAACGCTGCTCGGCACGGAGCTGGAAGTTGATCTAAGAAAACCGTGCGAATAATGTCGCACAACCTGAGTCCAGAGCACGCAGACGTGTGAGAATCAACGAGGGTTTTCCGAGCGTTGAAACCTGACCCTTGATTAACTGACGCAAGCGCGATTCACTGGAACTACCGAATGTGGAAATTAAACGCGGCTTAATTAGTTCATAAATTTTTTTTGGTTTCGGTTCCGTGATTAGCAAATCTTGGACGGCTTGAAGAGCCTCCATGTCTAATTTTTCCGAAATACAGTCCGCTTTGGTCGCAGATACGGTAATTCCCGCATTTCGCAATGTGACTTCCGCCTGGAGGAACCACAGCACTGGGTTTTCGCGGCAAAAATTCGCGATTTTTGGCTGCCGATACACTGCTGCAACACTTACGGACGGCGTGGCTGCTTCGGGTTGATTTCCCATTTCGAGCTCCCGGATCCGTTCCTGCAGTTGCCGTAGCTGTTCCTCCATGGCTTGAGACGTTCAGCTTTTTTGTCGAAGCGTACAAAAGGATGACCTCATCATGCGGTGCTCGATGCCCTTGATCACGCCGTTGACGATGGTTTCCCAAAGGAAGTCCCTGACCAGCGACCAGCCTTCCAGAATTTTTTTATCGCTGTTCTGCCGACCCTTGTAGCGTACACGCCGGCGTGCCTGCACGTGCACGCTAGATCCTTTTTTTAAACTGCGTCGGTGTCTTAACTCGTGACGGATCACGTCGGGGTCACCAATGTGGGCGCTCTGCACCCTGGACGAGTCAATGGCAATGACGCAGTACCCCCTGCAACTCTCATCGGTAGGGGTAGAATAACGAAATCGTTATTAAACACAACAAAACTTTATTTCTCCCGGCAGACGTTCCACGTGTCTAAGTTTCTACTCTCTCTGAACAGTTTCTACCGTCTTCAATTCTCCCGCGCGTCAATTGTTTCTCCCCCACTATTCGGGGAGTCGTAAAGGTCGATCCCCACAAATCTCCAATTCTTCACACTTGCATAGCACGAAACTACCAAAGAATATTATTCTATAGAGCGGAGATTCCTTACTCCACCGCAGGCGGCGCTGCAGTCGGAAATCTTCGCATCTTACAACACTGCCAGTAGTGTCACTCCGTGTCGGCACCTTTGATGTTGGTGTCCGAGGTCCGACATGTTTCTGGTATGCACCGCGCGCATATTTAAACTGAGAGAAAAAGAAAGGCAATTGCAGACGGTATGTATAAAACACTGAACATAAGTGCTGGAATTTAAAAAAATATAGTGTTTTAGTAAAAAAACATTCTATCCATATTTATCTATAAAAAAAATATATTTTATAGATTGTAAAAGTAATATTCAGATTCCTAAGTAACACAAATTCAAAGTTTAAAATACTACAAATTTATAAGTGTAACATAAAAGTAATGCGAGTAATCATATGAAACTAAGTGAAAAATAAAAGTAATAATATTACATGGATGTTGTAATAATTTTGTACTTCTAATACGTACCATTCTTTTATTTTATTTATAATCAACGTAGTTACACTTAGATTATCTACAATTGAAGTATGTACAATATGTCAAATTACATTGTAATTTCTTCATTAATAATTCAAACATTTCCTGGAAAAATTTACGACTTATAATTTAAAGTATTCGTCTTACATGGAAAATTCATTTCTGTTGAATACGATGTTCCGGACAAAATTCAATCATCTGTAAACAAGTATCTGTATTAATGAATTGTAAATTAAAAAGATTTATAATAACATTTTAATGCTTAAAAAGTAACAAAATGAATTGCATTATACTTACGTGAAGTTAACAATGTATTAACAAATTTTAAAGTGTGATATGTAATGTGTGCGTTAGTAAATTGTAAACAGTGAGTAAACTGGGTTTTAATGACAGTGTCGATACTTATACAGCAATATCTATTTAAATCTTTTAAATTTGCAGTTTTTATTTAAAAAAATTCAAACACAATGTCTTTCAAACCTGGAGAAATAATTAAACTTTGAATCATCTTCTTCAGTGTTCTTTTTGAAGGCAAAATAAAAGTATTCCATAATACTCTATAAGCTTTTGGTCCTTTTATGTATAATGTCAAACAAAACATTTTAAATTCTTTATAGTATATCTATCACCATTCTTCTTTCTTCAGGTTAGCTGCTTGGTTTCTCAAAAAGTCTACCATTGTTTTGGGATAAAATTGAGACATAAGATGATGCAATTCATTAAGCGTCATGTCTTTTTGAGTCTTTTCCTTTTTACTTCTTATCTTTGCACGCTTTGCTCTTTTTACTGCAGCGTCACATTTTTTCTTCAGAGCTGTTATTTTGCTCGAGCAACAGTCTGCTATTTCTAATTGAACTTGAACACTTTTATCATGTTTTGATACATGACTATCATTTTCTGTGCGTTCATTAACGCCTAAAATTACAGACAAAATAAAACATTGTTAAAAGAAATTTAAAACATATTAAATTTCTCAAATTTAAATTAAGTAATTTACCTGTCAAATTAGTTATTGAACATGTAGGCACAAGGTTACTCATGTCTGGTTTTGTATCTTGCCCACAATGATCTGGTGAAGCTTGTACTACAACATCATTTTAAGTTCAGTAACAACAACAACAACAACAACATCATGCAGAATGATGCAGAATCATTTACCATTGATTTTAGTTGGTGTAGTATCATTTTCTTCAATATTTAAGACTGGAATTGCATGTGGTTGTAAACGATTCCTTAAATTGTTTAAGAACATGTGTGGAGCAAAATGTTTGGAACACACTCTATGAGTAAAATACAACTTTGTAGGTGACATATCCTTTTTCTTGCCACATACTTGAGCCCATGCTTTCGCTCTAAAATATATATTACAATAATTTTAGAAATAATTGAATGATTAAACGTAAATATGAACAATTGCTAAACAATGGATACCTTATTGGCTGAGATGGAAAACGAAAAAAACTGAGATGCTGACTTGTCTCCGATTTCTCTTTACAACTGCTCACTGAACACAGGAAACCGTTACTACTTTTACGTTTCATTTTATATGAACGTTTTATATTTCGTATCGCTTCTTGTGTCCTAATATCCAAAATACTGTTATATGTACTAAAAGAAACTATACCAAATCCAAACAGAAATAAAACGTAGTATAATTAGAATCACACATATTACTTTATTTTGCTTTTGCTAATATTAAAGTAAAGAAATGTTTACGTACCTGCTGATTTCAAAGATTAGCGAAATACTCAAAGATATTCAATAAATAATATTACGCAGAGAAACGTGAACGAAATACAGGGTGTCCCAAAAATGTTGTAACACCTTGAAAGGGTTGGTTCGGGAGGTGATTTGAAACAATTTTTTCCTTAGCGAAAATGTTGTCCGAGGCTTCGTTGAGGAGATATTAACGGAAAACACTGACCAATCAGAGCGCGAGTATGCCGGTGGAGCGCCCACGGTAGCATATGAGCGAGGCCGCTTAGCGCGTAGCCTACGCTCCACCGGCATACTCGCGCTCTGACTGTTCGGGGTTTTTTGTTAATATCTGTTTAATGAAGCCTCGGACAATATTTTCGCTAAGGAAAAAGTTGTTTCAAATCACCCCCCAAACCACCTTTTCAAGGATCTTCAACATTTTTGGGACACCCTGTAGAATGAAATACAACAAACCACACGTAAACACTCTGCCACAGTATCACACAGTGTTACTTGCTAATAATTCACCTACTTTCCGTTGGTGGCGCCAGTTTATCTTTGCGCACCCTAACCTTAAAATATATTTTAATTCTTGTTGCGAGTAGTTATAATAAAATTGTTTATTACAATATAAATTATTGTCACAAGCATGCATATAAATGTGTTGAATAAAGAAATTCAAAAATGTGGTCTTTGGTAAAATTAAATATGAATTTACAAATATTCTTAAGACCTCGAATTTTAAAATTAGATATTTGTTCAATTAAACATGTAATGAACATACATAATTTTGTACGTTCACCGAACGTTTTAGCTGTCTATCGCTTTTCCAATATATATTTTTCTATTTTTCGCTCTCTCAATTTGAGTAGCTTTAATAATTTTTCAACAGCACATGCCTTATTTAAAAGCAAAGATCGAGGTAAAGATAAAAAAAAATTACAGCAATCTGTGCATGTTGATTTAAATGAAATAGCTGAAGTTATAAATGTAGAAGATATGATGTCTGAATTAAACAAAGCGGTTGACGAGTATAAAGATCAGATTGTAAAATACATGGGGTTACGTACAAGTACAGATGCTATCGAAGATTTAATTGTAAAATACGAAGGAAGTGAATATAAACTTCAAGAACTTGTAAAGATTAGTCGGCAACCTAATTTATTAGTATTGAATGTGGATGTATTTCCACAAGTAATTCCAGATATCGTTAAGGTACTATCAACATCTCAAATGAATTTAAATCCACAACAACAGGGTACAACGATATATGTTTCAATACCTAAGTAAGTTCAATTAATACTGCATATGACATACTTTGTAAGTATAGTAAAAATAGAATGAACCATACATTAACTTGAAATGTTTCCTGATATTGTTTGTGTTATTTATTTTAACTTCATTGTATAATTCGATAGGGTCACAAGAGAACACAGAGAAAAACTAGCGAAGACAGCAAAAGCGTACTTTGTAAAATGCAAAGATAACATTACCGATGTGAGGAATAAGTACGTAAAAAAAGTGAGAAGAGACAATAATGTACCTTCAGATTTAGCTTTCAAGATTGAAGGTTATATAAGTACTATAAGTCGTGAACACATTGATAAAGCAGAAAACTTATTGAAGACAAAACAGAAAGAACTTTTGGGTGAATCGCTATAGTCATTTTTAGTTTTCATGTGTATATTTATCAAGCATTGGATTAAAAAATATATAATAATGGTACAATGTATAACATTGTTTACAATTTGTAATAACATTGCATTTCAAAATACATTAATAGTAATAGAATATATTTTCTTGTGCTTATAGTAAAATATATTATTTTTTTATTAGTGTTTTGATCTCTTATAAAATAATTGTTATTATAATTTAAATGTACATAAGAATTGTGTGGATTTTTCCAATGTGTATATACCTATAAATTATTCTCCTTTTAACTTAAGTGATTTTAATAATTAATTGTTCAAATTCTTCATATATTCAGTATTATTTTCAAGGTAATATAGAAGAACCTTGCAAAGGGTTGTAGAAGCAGTTTTTAAAGCTTCTTTGTTGTGAAAACCTATGCTAAGTCGTAAGAAATTATTACATTTTCCTGTGTATGAAAATCGTGCTCCTGGTATTGCAGATATATTGTGTTTTTCTTGACACCATTTAATGAAATCATTAGCATTTATTCCTGTAGAAAATGTTTACATTTCATTGACACCGATGTCTTTTATAATGAGTAATTTTAGGTAAAACAGATGTGTTTAGTGCATATATACCTGGTGGGAGATGAATCCATACAAAGTAACCACCTTCTGGTCGGTAGTATGAACAGCATTTTGGCAAATATTGATCCAACACATTACATAGCACTGATAATCGTTCCTACATAAAAAATATTTACATGTACATAATAAATATGTTGTTTATTTTGTTTATACAACTCTTACTTTTTTAATGTACTTTATAAAATGTTTTAATATTCAGAACAAGTTTTAAATATATATAAATAGTATCAAGTTCCACTTATAATATAGTGTGAATTTACGATTGTAATTTATGAGAAAATGCAGATGGAACAAAAGTGTAATATTATTACTTGGATGTGAGTGTAATTACAAGGAGTTCTATATAATTAAATAAACAATATTAATTAAACTCACCCGATAAATATTAATAATGTAATCAAGATACTTGTCTTCAATTTTTAGATGAAGTAAACTTGTAATAACACCAGAAATGTAGTGATTAACTGCACCACCACTGCGTAATATCCCTCTATAAATTGTGAAGCATTCATAAAAATCGAACAAGGTAACAAGATCAAAACTGTTGTCAAACAAAATTGTTTCACATTTTTCAATTTTTATCTTAAGATAGAGAATAAGCTTACGATGATCTGAAAATCTTTGCTATTTTTGCAGGGCATTCCATCCATCCAAAGCGAATTGCTGGTGAAAGAATCTTTGAAAATGAACAATTTGATATAATATTGCCACCTTTGTAATTGGGATCCTCTAGGTTGTCATAAAAGAACAGTCGATGGGGCGGATTTCCGTTTCCATAATAAAGTAAGTTATATACATCATCGCAGACAACTAGTATAGAATTGTTCCTCGCTATTTCGATCAGACGCTTGCAACTTTCTATTACAAAGTAACATAACGTATGATTAGCTAAATGCATTGTAATTTCTGAAAATATAATTTATAGTTTACCTAGTGGTAAAGTTCTACCAGTTGGATTGTGGAAAGTGGGAATAGTATAAAACATAGCCCAGAATAATTTCTCATCACTGAGAAGGAAATTACCATTTTTTTTCTCCTTTGTGACTATTTCTTCAAATGCATCTACATCTACAGTATCATTTTTCATTGGTACTGTAGTAAAAAAATATGTTCTTATTATTTATATTTAAATCATACTTTCAGCACCTAAGTAAAGACAGTCGACAGTCGACCAAATTTGAGGTATTGACATCATTTTAATGTTTCTTATTACGAATAACAGACGAAAAACAGAGTTCTGTCATAATATTGAATAAAAATACTTAGTATTCCTGATACTCCTACATAAAACAATGTGATATTTGTACCAGTTACTATTTTCATTAGTGGAAATTGTTTGAAAGCATCCAGGGCTATCATGTAAGTGACTTCTTCTACGAAAATTATTCCATTTGGTGAAACAATGGTGTTTAATAATAGTTGAAGACCGTGCGAAGCTCCACAGGTTAAAATTAAATTTTCTCTGCTTACTGGATCACCATATTGCCTGGTTAGGAACATTGCCAGTTCCTTGCGACACTCCCACAGACCTGCTGTTATGCCATATTGAAAAAGATAATACTTTCCCTCTTTCCTTTCTTCTTCCTAAGATGTAATATGCCTTCTATACAATATATCTTTGCTAACGATACACAAAATTTTGTTTCTATGGTAAATGCACTATTGAGTGTAATGTAACAGGAGATTATTAATTTAGCAAATAAAAAGGAAGCTTTTAATCGATGAAAAAACCATTAATAACACAAATTTTAATTCTAAGAAACTTAACTAATGTAGAAAATTAAAAAAAAAAAAGAATTAATGTAAATGAACTTGAGATATTCAAAACATTCATACTATTTTGTCAGTACATAATAACACCATAATGTGTTAATGCATTTAATACTTTTGTATCTCAATTTAATGAATTGTTGATAAATCTGAAAAATTTGTAGAAGTTACAAGAAATGTTTGAATACGTTCTAATGTGGTGAGATAAGTTTCGATAATACATATACAGGGTGTCTACAGTTAAGTCTGGATAAACTCAGGGAATCAATTCTACAACTAATTTCCAACAAAAAGTTCCTCTTAGACATTTTTCTAAATACTCTTATTTTAGGAGTATTTTCTCTTAATATTTTTTCTGTGTTTTCGACTATACACTTTTTAAACTGCCATAACTTCATCAACTTACAGTGCAAAATTAAGACTAAATATACCAGATGCTTTTTCGAATGGTACATTTAGTCTTAATTTTAACCATAGAAAAAGACACAGAAACAATTAAAACACAGAAAAAGAATCAAAAGTTAAAATACTCCTAAAATAAGAGGTATTTAGAAAAATATCTAAGAGGAACTTTTTGTTGGAAATTAGTTCTAGAATTGATTCTCTGCGTTTGTCTGGGCTTAACTATAGACAACCTGTATAATGAATGTTAATCTTTTACCAGTCGATGATCTGTCGCTCTCTGTATCATTTCTGTACAATGTTGGAGTAGATCAGGTCCAGGTGCACCAACCGATAAGTTCGTAAAGTTGTCTTTATAAACATTAAATGCATCATCTCCATCGAAAAGATGTCTCAGATATGGATCATCTATTGTCTCCATATTGAACATATTTCATAGCTGTAATTAATTCAATACACAGTGATTTCGTTTCAATAAATTTATGATTCTTCTAAAATTGTCATTACAAAGAATTTCACAAAATGTTGCAGAACAGGTCTTAACTGGTTTTGCATATATCTATATAAGCAACGGTGTCGTAAAAATTTGCATAGTATAATTTGGAGGTTCGATAAATATTGTAACCTTCAACACACTTTACCTTTTAATTTGTACAATGTGTTGAATGAAATAAGATGATTAATGTTTTTTTATACACCAAGCGATGTGAGATCATGAATCGGCATGTAACTGCCGATAAGAACTGGATAAATTAGGATGTGAAATTGTGTGTGAAAGTGATTTGGAAGTAATTATATAATTGCAGTTTCACACACTTACGTTAAATAACTTCAACGTTACGTAGCCGATAGTTGTTTTTTCAATAACTAAGATATACAGTTAGTTTAGTGTAATAAGTATTCGTACAGGAACCATTCATTTTAAATTGGTTGGTGTATGAATACTTCTTACACTGACTGTAGATAATTAACAAATCATCTATTGCGACGCGATTGCATTTGCGACTTGATTTCGCGTTTTTCGTTTCAATAGCATTGCGTTAAAAAGAAGTAAATGCCTATTCATAACTTTTAATCTGCAAATGTATGATTTTTTAACTGACTTCGAAAAGGAGGAGGTTACTCAATTCGACATGTATGTGTTACGCTATCACGTGAACTTAGCTTCCAGGGCCCCCAAGCTCTACTCTTGTGACCATGAAGCCCGATTTAATTCGGCATGCACCCGGCAAAATTTGAACTCCACCTGACTCCATATATCCATATTTGGTCACTGAAACATACGAACGTTTTCACTTGTTTCGAAGCTAACCGCATGATCGAACGCGATCGATAATTCAACGATTGGAACGATTGGATGGAATTCAACGATTTTACTAAAGACATGGACGATAAAAAACGGTAAATAATTTTTAAAGTATATCATAAAATTTTTAATGAAAATATTTAATGAATTCTATTAATATCAACTAGCACCTGCTGCATCTGTCAAGCCACAGGAAGAAACTGGGATGGAAATTGAAGAACGAGAAGAATGTAAGTTTTTGATCTCTATACATATACATATGATAAAATAATATATAAACATAACATTTATACACTACATGTAAATGAGAAGACCTCCAACATTTGATGTATATACAATGTTATATAATTTGGTTAATATAGATCAACCCGTGCTCACCTTGGATGCCAGGACAATGTGGAACTTCAGGACAGCGTGGGACTGAAGGGCTTCATTGATCCTGATACCAGTAGAGATTCCGGCGCCTATAATGTGCTTCCTGGTTCATCCAGAGATTAGTGTATTACCTTACAATAATATTATTTTCTATTGCATTCCTTTTTTTAGTTATGATAGGTATTCAGTATTATGTGTGTCATTTAAAAGGTGCTTCTATTAATTTTTCGTTACAATTACATATTGTACTGTCCAAAGGGGTCGACTCCAAGCAGTCAGCAGGAAATGCTTTAAAGGTATGAAGTATTTTTTTTATTATATATTTTATTGCATTTTTTTATTATATATTTTTATTGTACATTTTACCCTATTTTTATTGTATATTTCATTGTATTTTTATTATATATATATTTTAAATATAACGTATGTATATTTTTATTATACATTTTATTATATTTTTATTATATATATTTTTTATTGTATATTGTACTGTATATTTTTATTACATTTATGTGTAATAAATTTAATTTCGTAAAGTAGGGCCTTTTTTTTTCTTCCTTTACTTTTTATTCAGTTTCATTTTAAAGCAGGTACAAATACACATATATAGGACCATGCTGTTGTGTGTGTGGCTCACTGATTATCTTGTATGTGGTAGTAACGACACTGGCGCTGCCAAGATGCGGGGGCTCGAATTAAATCGGGCTTCAACGCGAAATACGGTAGCTTAGCGGCCCTGGTCTAAGCTAACATACGCTGCTGAATATTGTTAATTATGACAGAAAACAGTAAAAGTAGAGTCGCTATGGGAGCTTGCGCTCTAGTTTGAACATTTATCTAGCGGAAACGACTATTGAGAAGTCTCGAATCTGCACTGTCAAGACTTAAATAGGACAATGCGCAAGCCCTTGCATTCTGTCCAGGATTATCATGTTACACGTAAAATATAGTTCCGGCATTTGTCGCTACAAACGCTCATAACTGTCCGCACATAGAGACACTCAGTCAGAAACACATAGCAAAGGAGACACATGCCATCGGTAAGGTAGGCTTTATAAGCAAGCGAGACGTCAACGACAATGTATCGTTGGTACGAGCAGCCGTCCGAGACACATTCACACATGCAACGCTCGGTGGCATGTCCGTGTGCCTACGAGACTGCAAGGGTTCCGTATTGTCCTATTTATGTCTTGACAGTGCAGATTCGAGACTTCTTAATAGTCGTTTCCGCTAGATAAATGTTCAAACTAGAGCGTAAGCTCCCATAGCGACTCTACTTTTGCTCTTTTCTGTCATAATTAACAATATTCGGCAGCATGATGCCGGCCATGAAAGCTAGCGAGCAGCCGTGCCGAGACACACGCACACATGCAACGCCCGGTGGCATGTCCGTGTGCCTACATATAAGCTGCGTGATGCCGCGATACCTGAAAGTAAGAGTCCAGCCGAATAAGCGAGACTTTCAATATTACATTTGTGACATTTTTCTAATTACAATGATACCACATATAATACAATTCGGATCATATTTACAATAATTTATGGACGACGCGGAGAAAAAACCGCTTCGAATACGTTCAACAGCTCACAAGGAAAGTTTGCGATTCGGACGAGCGCTTTTTGAACGAGACTGGGGTCACAGGGAGACATCGCCTAGTGTCCCCCGAATTTTTTAATCAAATTTTTTCCGTATGTAAAGAAGGGTATGCAGAACAATCTCTGCAAGTGAGAAGGCGCTACTATCTTTCGTTTTCGAGAAATAAATTTTTAAAAATAGCTAAATTTCGATTGATGAGTGTCGACCATACAAGGGTCGGAGGTATCGTAGAAGCAGCGTGGCGCAGTCGTTGGAGTGCCAGGTTGCGAAGTCGATCTTTTGCGCTGGACGCGGTTCGATCCCTTTAGGAGTCAGTTCTTTTTTTTTACTTTTTCTTCCATTTGTATCATGTTTTGTTATGTTTTGTTTTTGCAATGTTTGTTTAATATAATTAAATTGTTATTTACGTTGTTATAAGCGTTTATAAATTGTTATTTATAAACGCTTGTAGAAAAGTCCTTTCACATCCTGACTTCTTTTTCAATGCGATAGAAAACATAAAAATTGCACAATATTGTATAAAAATAATCTTAATATATAAAAAGGTTGTTTCCATAACAAAACATGATACAAAAGGAAGAAAAAGTAAAAAAAAAAAATAAGTGGCTCCTACCGGGATCGAACCGCGTTCAGCGCAAAGCTAGAGTTTCGAAGCGACGACGAAAGTAGAAAGAAACAGTTCGATGAAGAAGGAAGAGAGACTGAGAGTCGACGTTGGCAAATGTAAGAATACGGGATGCTAAGCGCGATTTCGACTTCAGTGAAATGGCAACAGTGTAGAGAGACGCTGTTGTGAGAACGGTAACATCGTAATACGCAAGCCCTTGCAGTCTCGTAGGTACACGGACATGCTACCGAGCGTTGCATGTGTGAGTGTGTCTCGGACGGCTGCTCACACCAACGATACATTGTCGTCGTCCACATTCAGATGTCTCGTTTGCTTATAAAGCCTACCTTACCTTACCAGCATCATATTTTGAACAGCAGAAATTGCATTCAGCTCTCCTACTGGCTAAATGCTTTACTTAATTTATTTCTTCTAGTGGCCGTTCGGTTTTTATGTCGTGTCGATCTTTTCGGCGACGGAGTCCACTCCCTTAAGTATTTTCAGCGAACGTTCCCTTTTCTCTCCTGACTTTCGACTTTCCCACGCTTGATCACCCACGTTGAATATTTTAACAATGTACGTGGCGGTTCGTTGATTCAATGCGTTAATCCATTTGAATTCCGCTCCTAATTTGAATATAAATATATACTACATGCGGTAGTGTTTAAGCTATTCCGCGTTGTGGCGCTACATGCCATGAAGCTAAGTTCACGTGATAGCGTAACAGTATATATTTTTTTTTTAGGTATGTTCACCGATTACGCCGAGATGGCTTGACAAATCAGAATGAAACCTGTTGTATCTTGTAGAGCATGTTCCCCCGGTGATCCTGCTATCAAGACTTTTTGCGATTTGTCATTTTTTACCCGCCTTTTTACAAAAAACCGTGATTTTTAGGTATGCTTGTCGATTACGTCGAGATGGCTTGAGGAATCGGAGTGAAACCTCTTGCATCTTGTCGAATATTTCTTCCAGTTGGTCGCGTAAAAGAAACATTTTGTGATTTGTCATTTTTTACCCGTTTTTTTTTTTTAAAACAGAAAAATTTTGTCTTGCTTCTTACTCCGAGACGGATGGACCAATCAGATTGAAACTTCTTGCATCTAGGAGAGCATTTGCCATTTGGTCCCATAACAAAACATTTGTCCTTAGTTTGTTTTTTACCACTTTATATCACTCTTTATCGCAAAGAGCGTACTATTTCACGTATGTTTGGCCTGAAATCGATGAAATCCCTTACATTTTGCTGCCGTACAGGTTTTCGCGATGATCACATTTCCAAAAATTTATGAATTTTTTAATTGTTTATAACTATTGCTATTGCAAAATTCCTTTTCTTTGCTGAAACTCGGCACGGAATTAACCGATCGAGATGGAATTTTCCGCATTTCATGATAGATGAATTCATGATGTTCCCATTTGCAAAAATGTATGGACACTTTCATTGCTTGAAATCATTGTTGGTGCAAAATTGCTATGCTCTGGTGTAGCTCAATAAGGAATTTATCAAACGCAATCAATCCTTTCACATGTATTCCTGATAATCCTATTTGCAACAATACAGGGTGTCCCAAAAATGTTGGATGTTCTTGAATTGGGTGGTTTCTGGGGGTGGGGCGATTTGAAACAATTTTTTCTTAGCGAAAATGGTGTTCGAGGCTTCGTTAAGGAGATATTGACAGAAACCTCCGACCAATCAGAGCGCGAGTATGCCGGTGCAGCGCCTGCGAAGCCTA